>NC_041335.1:16372182-16434682 GCF_004354835.1 Perca flavescens | reverse complement strand
CTAAGAGGGGACACTGTGTGTGTGTGTGTGTGTGTGTGTGTTTGTTTGTTTCTTGGGGTGGCTGGGTCAGATGACAGGTTTGGCAAATAGCAAAGTCATAGAGCGCTTCAGTAGCGGCCTTATCAGCTCATGCAAAGTCAATTTCATTGGTCAGGAAAGCACTCTTTGGAACCAACACACTGTTGCCCACATGCTGTTACAGAACACCAGTGCAGTGCCCGTTGATAATGTGCCTGTTTAGAACGGGCGATTACTTGGCCTGTGGTATTGCTGCTTGTAGAATTCCTCGAAAACAAATTGTACCCCAAAATTACTTATAGAAGGACCCCAAACCACTTCATATGCAACTCCCCTGTATACCCTACTACTAACTTACTGATTTACCTGACCGAGAACGTTGCAGATTCAGAATGTAATCACAAAATGAAAATGAAAATAAAAAATTAGCGTCATGGACTCATGGCGGTGCGCTACCCACCTGACCCGTTATGAGAACTAATCAGCACATATCTGCTTAATCAACCACCAGAACCGGACTGTGTGTGTGTGTGTGTGTGTGTGTGTGTGTGAGAAAGAGAGAGAGAGAGAGAGACGGTGTCGTGTTGTATGATTGTTAATTAATTTAACATTTCAGCAGAGGTGTTAATTTCCATGCAAGTTTAGTGGCTTAACAGTTAACGGTGAAGTAGGGGATTTGATTCACGGGGGTATTTTGGTGACAGTAATGTTATTAGTTGGCATTATTCTTAATTGACCGGGGGTGAGTCTGATGAAAAGTGTTGTGTCTGCCCAGTTCAGCTCTGAGATTTTCTCGCATTGCACAGCGCTGTGAAGGAATAATCTCCGAGATTACGTTATGTTCTGCCTCTGGTTAGAAGTGGTGAATGTAGGCTACAGCTCACAGCAACTTAATACTATACAGTGTCTGGCTTTTGTTTGATATAGTGTTGGCAAATGGCTTTTTGTTGAGTTTCCTCTTAGCGAAAAAATAGACACTGAAAAGCGTAGGGCCTTTTTTTCACCAACCTTATACCACACAACAGTTGGGATGTTCCTGCTCCAGGAAAGTGAAGAAAGTTTGGTATATCCAGCAATGATGTAGCTAACGTTGGAAGCAGGAAAAGAGTCAAAGGTGGTAAACAAAGTAGTGCTACTTCGCACATTTTTGTGGGTCTGAGGTGTATTTCACGTTTTAGCTGCCAAAGCTCCACTGCTTTCTTGGACCCTCTCTGTCTCTGGTCCTGCGCTGAGCTCAGTCAGGCAGCAGTGTGAGAGGGGGAGTGGCCAGCGGCTAGAGCGGTAAAACTCAATGTGTGCTTCTTTTACCGATACGATACCTTTTGCATTTCTAATCCAAACAACGTCCAACTTGGCACCGCACTTATTTGTGCCCGTAGCAACACACCTGTCAAGTTTGAAATCCATTGGACTAACGCTTCGAGAGATATGCGCATAACACACACACACACACACACACAGATGTTCCTGCAATTTATAGATAGATGAGCACAGGGTTTGTGGCAAAGTCATAATCAGCAAAATAAGCATGTGGGATGATCTGCAGTGGGATAAATAAGACCTTGGCATTAATACTGCAGTGTGGAGCCTTATTTAAAACCGAAATTAACCAAAAGTCAAAGATCTCTATGTGCACACTACTGTACAGTTAAGGTACACCAGTAGCTATAAACAGGCAGGTTTACAGGTCTCCCTGAAGACTTTATGGGGATTTGGGTAAGATTGAAGATAAAGAACACTTTGTTGGTCATAATTTAATTAGGGACTACACTTTTAGGTAAAATGTTAATTTCTGAATGATTATACAAAAACAACTTAGCTGTGTTGTACGCAGGGTACTTTTTTGTGGCAGATTTCATTTGAAGAACCTGGGACAGAAGATATGTTCATGTAAGAAGTTATGTCTGACAAATGTTCCACCACAACAGTATTTTCCGGTGTTTTCCATGTGGGCTGGGCACTTGTATGTTAATGACCAAATACCATAACATAATGCCAAACAGACTTTATCTGCTTGGCAGAATAACATCATATAGACTGTTACATTACCAATTACATTTGATACTGGTGGTTATTACAGCTGTTGTAATTATTTTATTTCATTGCAACTGCTCCACAAAAGGAGTGGATGACTTTAATGACACAACTCATGTATGTTAGCCAGACTTGAAGGTCATAAGAAATGTACCACCTATTATCGATAGGTGTCAAGTAATTAACATTATGTGGGGCATTATCATTATAGTTCCAGATCACTCTAGGCAACTGTATATATTTTTTCTTCAACTGTTCTAATAATAGTGTAGAATAGCACTCATAAAAGTGTTTTACATTCCCTTAATATTCCTTGATGGTCCTATGATGTATTTAAGGATCTCAGCAGTGATTTTAATGCAATTACTTTGTGAAATCTGGCTTTGTGAGAGGCTTTGATCTGTAATGAAATACTATAATGTTGAAGTGTGTCATAGATTATAGCCTATATATATACAGTGGGGGAAATAAGTATTTGACCCCTTGCTGATTTTGCAGGTTTGCCCACTTACAAAGAATGCAAAAATCTACAATTTTAATCATATGTACATTCTAACAGTGAAAGACAGAATCCCAAAGAAAATTCCAGAAAATCACATCATATGAATTTATTAAAATTGATAACCATCTGATGAGGAAAAACAAGTATTTGACCCCCTGGACAAACACCATGTTAATATTTTGTAGAAAAGCCATTATTGGCCAGCACAGATGTCAAACGGTTTTTATAGTTGGTGACAAGGTTTGTGCACATTTCGACTTGCAGACAGCCTCCAAATCATTCAGGTTCCGAGGTTGTCGCCTGGCAACTGTTTTAAGCTCCCTCCAAAGATTTTCAATCGTTCAGGTCTGAGACTGGCTAGGCCACCCAGAACCTTGATGTGCTTCTTCTTCAGCCACTCTTTTGTTGCTTTGGCGGTGTGCTTAGGGTCGTTAAACACCCATCCTCGACCCATCTTCAGCTCTCTCACTGAGGGAAGGAGATGTCGGTCCAGAATTCCACGATACATGGCCCCGTCCCATCCTCCCTCAATACGATGGAGTTGTCCCGTCCCTTGGCTGAAAAGCACCCCCAAAGCATGATGTTGCCACCACCGTGCTTGGACGGTGGGGATGGTGTTCTTTGGGTTGTACTCGTGTTCTTTGCCCTCCAAACACGGAGTTGAGTTGAGGCCAAAAAGTTCTATTTTGGTCTCATCTGACCACATCACCTTCTTCCAGGCCTCTTCTGAGTCGTCCAGGTGGTGAATGGCGATGCGGGCCTGTACATGTTTCTTCTTGAGCAGGGGGGACCTTGCGCACTGCAGGATTTCAATCCATGACGGCGTGTGTGTTACCAACCGTTTTTTTGTAACTGTGGTCCCAGCTGCCTTCAGTTGATTCATCAGTTCCCCCCTTGTGGTTTTGGGATGATTCCTCACCGTTCGCATGATCAGGGACACCCCACGAGGCAAGATCTTGTGTGGAGGCCCAGACCGAGGGAGGTTGGCGGTGGTGTGGTGCTTCTTCCATTTCCTGATAACTGCACCGACAGTTGATCTTTTCTCTCAAGTTGCTTTCCGATTCTCTTGTAGCCCATCCCAGCCTTGTGCAGATCAACAATCTTGTCCCTGATGTCCGTTTTGGTCTTGCCCATGGTGGTGATGTTGGATGCTGGTTGTTTGGGTGTTGACAGGTGTCTTTTATACAGGTAACGAGGTGAGGCAGGTGTATTTGATGTAGATAATTGGTTCGGATTGGTGCTGTGTCTTAAAGAAAGACTAACTGGCTTTGTAGGAGCCAGAATACTTGCTTTTTTGTCCAAGGGGTCAAATACTTGTTTTTCCTCATCAGATGGTTATCAATTTTAATAAATTCATATGATGTGATTTTCTGGAATTTTCTTTGGGATTCTGTCTTTCACTGTTAGAATGTACATATGATTACAATTGTAGATTTTTGCATTCTTTGTAAGTGGGCAAACCTGCAAAATCAGCAAGGGGTCAAATACTTATTTCCCCCACTGTATATATATATTTTATTTATTTTTTATTTTTTTAAGAATTAGACTTAATGGCCTAGAGGCAGTACAGCTTTGTGTTGGGCTTTATTGTTGGTGATGTGCAGTGGGAGGAGAGACAGGGAGAAGGAGGAGAGACAGGGAGAAGGAGGAGAGACAGGGAGGGGTGACAGCGGCGGCAGCAGCCAGGCACGCAGGGTGGAAGGACTGAGCAGTTTGACGAGGATAGGCGCGTTGTTCCCCTTGTGGTGTGGTGGTGATTTCATGTGGAGGAGGAAGAAAAAGAAAGCGATTGAGAAAGCAGCGAGCTCGTCTTATTCTTAAACGGATTTTATGTATTGGCTCCCCACAAAATGTGTACTCCGTGTTGTGTCTCGCAGGTGAGGAACAATACTACTGCTAGGCTTTTTGTTGTTGTTCAACGGATGTAAACGTTACAGTGAAGCATTATGCTAGGTGTAACGTCGACTTCAGTTATGTTTACTGTTTGTGTCAATATGTGTACCGTCAGCTAACGCGAGTCAGCGGTTGTTGTATGTCGTGGTGATTCCCTGTCAGCCACCGTAACTCATTAACAATATGAAAATATTACACATTTGTCACCATAATAGCCGCTGGGAGACAAAGAGCGACGAGCTAAAACATCAGCCACAGCACGAGTAGCCAACGTACAGTAGGCTACCTGCTATCAGAACTAACGTCTTTAAAGATATGTTTGATGGAAACAGTGACACATTGTGGGTTTACAGATCTCAGACGTGTGTTTTCTTCATAACTAGCTAGGTAGTGAGAAATTAATCTTATTGTTCTTCTTACTTTTGAGTAATGCACGGTTGTATTTTATTTTTTCAACCATTGAAGAACATCTTGCCTCCCCAGCTGACAAAAACTTCAGTCCAATCCGATTTTCCAGCTAGTAACGTTACTTCTTCTACCAGTCACACATAGCCTACCCTTATAGAAACGTTATGGTTTCATCTTTTGTTTTTCTGAATTGGTTATAGACAATAAGTTATATTATACTTCTTTATTATACTATATTTGGGTTTAGGACTGTTGGATTTTCTGGCATTTCTTACATTTAAAGGATTGATCAAGAAAATAATCTTCAAATTTGTCAGTAATGAAAGTGATTGGTGATTATTATATTGTTTGTGTACCTGAATTATTTGAGGGCTGTAAGTAATATGAAGTCACAGAATTACTTTAGGAAGGACTTTCTTTAGTTTCTGAGTGTCTTTTTTTTCATCCAACAGATTGTTTTTGACCACAGGGTTACCACTGCTGAGCTGGTCTGGTCAAGAATTTAATTACACAGACACATCCCTCATCTATGAGGAGCTCACTTCTATTTCCTGTTCTTTCAAAGACAGGACGATGGAAACAGGGAGGGATTAAGAGAAAATGAATGGCAAACAATAAAAACAGTTTTGTGTTGCTGTGCTGGAGTGGTGTGCTAATCCCTGTCACAGACACCCCATTTAGTTTTGTCGCCATCTTTATGAATGTGTAAACTTGTAATTAGCTTCTTTTGAATGTGCATATAATGTGCCCCTCTTGAGGTTTAGAGTAGCCCAAATTGATGTGTGGTCTGTTAATTTCCTCTGGCTCGGAGGTGAAAATAAATGGAGGGTGGGCGTTGTTTGGACAAACTTGGAAAGAGGAGAAGGCATGGTGTTGGAGCAGCTCACTCAGTGGGATCAGGGATGTATGCCATATTGTGATGGAATAGGGGGTAGGCTTTAGCTCAATGTTGAGTTTTGTCCAAAGTGCTGCAAGCGTTGGATGTGAGTGTGTGACAGGACAGGAACCATGTGGGTGTTTCAAGCAGCACAGCGATGGCAACAGGCAACTTTGGCAGGCTACATGAGTCTAGAGGACCGAGAGGACACTAGAGACTGTGGTCCAGAAAGCAATGTATCCTTTCAGGAAGACATCTAGCACTGAACTGGCACCCTGGTCTCTGGGAATGTGCAAGCAAAAAGAGTGTTTTCACGTTGCACAACTCTTTTTCAGTACACGGTGCATTATTTTCCTATATCAAGGTGATGCAAAATAACCAAAAGCATTTCATAAATGGGGATTGGTAGGCAGTATCGTTAATTATTGGTTGTGGTTGTGGTTTTGGAATATTCATTCCATGATTAACGCAGGTTAAGTGTAACGTTGTATTTCCTGTAAAAAGATTTCCGCAATTCTTAAGAATGCCAGCTGACTGGAATGTGATTCCCACACCAGTAAATGTTGTTAAAACTATCTCTAAATGTTCACCAGCAACACTCCCACAAACACACATCAGTCACATCAGATGGCGGTTTGACTGCTTGTTGCTGAGGTCACGGCAACAGGGGATCCTAAAAACAGGTGTTGATGAGCTGTAAAATCACTTTACTTGTAAACTATAACCTTAGTGAGTACGGCCACCAAACATCTGCAGCAGTTCCCACAAACATACATTTCTGGGTCAGTCATACGATTAGAATTACTGGCCAACTGTGTCCATGTGAGACATGTCTGCTATTTACAGCTTCCCCTCAGGAATTTTGCTGTGGTCAGCAGCAGCAGGAGGTTGTTTTCCCACAGGGAGACCATTGGCAATCTTTCATCTCTTTTGTCTCCCTCTAAACTGTCATACAGCAGTGATAATGTCTTAAGAAACCTCCTACTTTTCAGAGCTTCCCAGGTCTTGTCTCTGTAATTTAGTATTTTTCTGCAAGGGATGAAGGCGCTGATGTAACAGTGTGAAATGCCAGCCAACTCTTTGCATGGTGTAATTGGTATCAGTTGAGCCTACAGTAAGGCTGTGGCTATAAAGCACATCGGTGTTGTGTGCAACTCTGCGTAACGGAAGCGTCACACTAGTAAACAATACATTGGGAAGTGAAACAGGCCAGTGCCTGTTGATCTTATATTGCCTTCTATTCTCGTCTTCCCATTATTGTTTTCTTGTTCTTGTTTCCTTTGGTTATTTTTGTGACTGACTCTTTTGTCTGAACAGGATTGTTTCATTGCTGCCCTGTTTTTCAGCCCTTCACTGTACCGAAGTTTAGTTTCTTTTATTTTCTGCCTATTGGACTTAAGTTTCTCTCTGTTGGTTGTAGCTAGGGGCTGTATTTGCCAAGAGAGAAACAAAGAAGCCCTCCCTTTGTGTAGGAAACAGAGCAGTGATACATTTTTGCTGTGTGTATACAGCTGCCTAGCTATATGGACAATAGTAGAGCTGTCAGTCACAACATAAGGGGAAATGGAGTAGGTCTCGGTCCGGTCTGGAACTTGGGCCAACCTAACTTTTGTGTGAGAACGATTCTGCTTGTGTCTTATTGTTTCAAGGGTTTTTTGTTTCACATTTCCCTCTTTTTTTCATTCTGCTGGTTTCTCCTCACTCCTTTCAACCCTATGCATTGTTGTAAGTTGACATAAGAGGGTGTGTCTAGTGTCTACAGTTTCGTCTGAACCGTTGGTCTGTCATGAGTCATTGTGGTCAGCTTTATCCATTGGCCACCATCACTAAGCTCTAACTAAAAAGGAATTCCCTCAGCTTTGAAGCAACCAGCATACAGCATAGTCTACCTATGTAAGGCAGAATGTACTAAAGTTAAGTAGGACAGGGAATAAAGATGAATGAATGAACAGCCACACTGATGTTTAAAATCAACCTGAGGTTTATAATCCTTACGTAATACTTATGCCACATTCTTCCAGTCAAATAGTTTTGACAGTGGTTATCTCAGTTGTGAGTCATGTTTCTATTTGTCTGTGCTGCCATATATTCCCACTGAAAATGTGCTTCTTTGTCATTCCTTATAATCAATATCAACATCTCAAATCAGCTGATGTAAGTTTTTCCCTCTGTTCAAATCTTGGGAGGGGAAAACTGTGTCAGCCACATCAGGAACCGATTGTTTCTGTGGTCTGGTGCCAAAAACTCCAATCACAAATTCCACATGTACAACTGATAGTACTTTTTTATATAGTTATTCCATCCAGATTTTGTCAGATGGCCTCAATTCCCAACCTGTGGATGCATTGTTGACACATCTGCTTGGGTGGTTGATTTGTTCAAGGAGAAAACTCTTAACTGGCTCTTTGATATATAGTGAGTGACCTAGTTTTGCGACTGGTCTGTTTGTATTGAATAAGCAGTTGTGTCTGCGTGGTTGTGTGCTGAGTCCTGTGTGTCTGATTTAGGCTACCCTTGCCATTTCCTGTTTGTTAAATACTGCAATTCTTTTAAACACTGCTGGGTAGAGGATCAAAGGGTGGAAGATAATGGAGCAGGGGGAAAAAACGTGGTAATTATCATCAATGCTCTGATAAACAACTCACAGATGTGGTCTACATGTAGGACTTTATCACAGTAGTTGATTAAGCATCCAGCTGTAGGTCTACTAGGTCACAGTCCTTGGTCATACAGACTAACTCTGTCTCTGCAAACACTTCGCTTCATTTTGAATGTCATTTGGGTCATTTCCTGGGGGTTTTCTCAGTAATGTGCCCTGTCCATCCTCTCTACGTAAAGCTGATTCCTGTGTGTGTGCTTTGAGCAACATCGTCTTTTTCCTGACCCTAGAACAGGGGGAGGGCGATTTGGGGTAAAGGGCAGCTGAAGATAACAAAGAAAGGGCAAAGAGGAAGAAGCACGAGAGAAGACAACACTAAGCCTCCGAGTAACCGGGTGGGGGAGGACGGAGGAAATGAGATGGAGAGAGTGAAACAGAGCTTCAGGCTGAGTGAGAAAGAGATGAGTCTTTGTCTCTCTCGAGTCCCGCTATCACAGTGTAGTGAGGCTTGGTGCCTTCAGTGAGAGTCTTGGCTCATTTGAAGTCTGGTAAAGCTAGACCAGGGTATACCTAGCAAATGGTTAAAGTGCCATGTTTGCTGTAGCATGTATTGATGATCTTTGGGCCTCTATGGCTAGAGCAATATGACAAGCTAGTGGGGGGTCGATATTGAAGTAGGGGTGTACACTGCAGACACGCCAACCACCTGTCGACATGCTGGGTCAGGCGGGCAGTGGAGGAGGGGGGTGGATGGCCTATTAAGTGGGTAAGGTCAGCGTTGGTTACCATGGATACTCTTTTTTTGTATCTGTGTATGGTGGAATTCCTGGAGACATCCCCTCTCCTGGCTCTCCCTCCCTCCATCAGTTCTGCTGCATTTTGCTGTTGGCCCCCTCACTGTGTGCAGTCCACTGGTGAAACACCCCCTAACTGATGAAGTCTAAACACCCTCACGTCTTAAATCATCCTGTTTTTTTTTCTTCTTACTTTCAGTCGGTTGTGGTTAATTAATCGCCCATTGAGAAAGACATGTGGGTGCTGCAGAGACAAAAGAAACGGCTTATCCTGTTAAGCTGTGTTTATTCAAATGGAGACCAGGGGCCACATATATAAACTGGGTTTGGATTCAAGGTTAGATGTCTGTGTATGCATAAAAGCAGAAATATGGACATGCAGCCTTGGAGGCAGAATTTTCATCATACACTCATCTGTGGGATTTCAAGCATTGGTAAATGGTGTGCACGTGAATGAGCTAATTGCCCACTTCCACAAGTGGATATTGACACACCATTCCTGAATCCTGATTGAGAATAAAACAGCATTATTCTTTGTTTGATCTGGCATAAAAGACGTCTTTGTGTTTGTTGCTCACAACCCATAACCAGATAGCACGAGGAGGGCAAATGTATGATTTGGCCTATTTAAAAAAAAAAAAAAAAATAAATAATAAAAAACAAAACATGTAAACCTTGTATTTGGATGTTGACCTATTCCTACTCATGCTTGAATAAACTACTGGAGTTGGGAGGGTTTCACTGACACATACTATTGCAAGTCCTTGAACCCAGATCTTCAAATGAAGGATGGATTCCTTACATACAATGCTAACCTGGTGCTCCACACTGTTCATTTCTGATCCAAAAGGTGCAGTTAGCCTGAGTGTTTTGTTCTTGATTTCATTCATTTCTACCTTCTGTATCAAGAGCAACAGAGCATTGATTTTCTTTGCTCGTGGAGAGAACTGGGTGGAAGCATAATTGAGTTTGTTTTCACATGGAAATCTGTTTAGAGAACTAGCAAACCGATACCACAAAGCTCATATCAAAAAGGCAAGGCTATTGGTGACCATTCTTCAGCTCCAGGCGAAAAACAATTAAGTCTATCTAGAAAAGACTGGCAGGGAAACCTCTGGACAGAGATTGCAGGGAGACAGAGCCATGTGGGCAGAGAAGTGGCTTGATCCTGACCATGTGCCTCTGTGGATCCACGAGTCTGCAGCATACCGCACATTACTGGCATCTGGAGCGGAACGCAACACATCAGACAATGTTGCACACTGGCTTTACTACATCAGTACACCCTGGCCAGATTACAGGCCCTGGCTTGAGACACACTCGCAGACAAGAGATAAGATTAATGTTATGACTGAAAGGCAAATTGAACTGATCTTGCTAGGATGCATTACAGGTCCGGAGAATAAACATTTGAGCTACAAGGCGGGACGTCCTAGTGGACTTGGTTGTATGACAATGTAATTGCAATGTCCCCCTTTAAGTGTGGCCTGGGACAGTTGTTGCATGTCATTCCCCTTGTGTCTTTACCCTCTGTTCTGTCTGTCCTGACTGTATCCTATTTAATAAAGGCAAAAAATGCCCCAAAATCTTAAAAACATTAAATAATTTGAGCTTCAAGGTGCATAATTTGTTTGTGGCATACCCCAGTTGGTTCTCCCTTTAGTTAAATGATGATGTAACCGTTTAAGATAAGGTTTTTGTTTGTCACATACTTAGTATATGTCTACATTGTGCAGTGAAATGCTTGTTTGCCTCCTTCAGTACTGTTCTTGAAATATAAAAAAACATGAAAACAGAAAAATGTATACAACAAAGATGGCATGTGCAAAAAGATGTGTGCAACATGAATTGCAGATTTTACTGAGATTCCTGTACGCAAGGAAAGTATTATGAGAAAGTGAATGTGTGCTCTAGGAACAGATACTTGTAATAATACTTATCATTTTTTCACCTTGAGCTGGATAGATAACAAAGCACAGACTGTTAGAATTGGTTATTGAGGGTGATATTTTCTCTAAATAATGTGAAGGTCAAGTTGGTGTGAGATGGTTTCCTGACGGACAGAACAACTCACAACTTGCTAATTTTGTTGTAAGAGTCTTTCTCTTGCGTACACAATAAAATAAATTTGTATTCACAGAGACGTTGATTTTGACTTTTATGAAATAATCTGAAGTAGTAGACAGAATTCCTCTACAACACCTACCTCTCACCTAATGCCATAATGGCAGTAATACCAAGAGACAAGGTTCACTGGAACTCAAAAAGACTCAACCATGTACAGACCAGCCTTGGCATGTAACCCACAGCACCTTTCCTTTATCCTTATCACTAGCAAAGTATGTGTTGCATCCCATAAGGGGAGAACATTCAAAGGAAAATGGTGTGTGTAAGCCCTTCAGCAGTGCAGCACCAATGTAGCGTTGCAGCCACACCTCGATTGTAGACCACAACAGAAGTTCACCTCTCACCACAGCAGTGTGTGTTCTGCAGGCTGAGGAATAGGAGGCTTATAAAAGCAGGGTGGGGCGGCTACAGAAAGACGCTATACTGTATAATTATAGAGCCTCCTCTTTCCTAAATAGAACACAGGGCCTGTATTTATGAGATCGTCCCCTTGTATGAGGGCCTTTCAGAAGAAATGGAGAAGGCCTCTCTGTATAAGCGAGTGAGTGTGTGTTTTCAAACAAGACTTCGCTGTCTATATCGAGTCTGAGCTGCCACTGTGGAGGACGAGAGGGTGGGATTTGTCCCTCCTGATAGAAACCATGAATGAGCAAAGAGACAGTCAGGCGGATGTCTTCTTTTATGAGTTTCCCCTTGTCCAGTAAATTGCCATAATTGTCTTCTGGCATTATTATTACCTGCAGTATTAGCTGTTCCAGGATTGTGAAAGCCGAAGCTCTTGAAAGATGAACATGTACCAGAAGGCACCAGATACTGCTGCACATAACATTTTTGCCACAATTGCTGCAAACTTTTGAACAATGTTTAAAAAAAATAGAATACCTTAGATGCTGTTCTTTAAGTGTTTAATCAGGCATGCACCTTTTACTATAATGTTTTTTTTTAATTATAGGGTCATAGCATTACTTGCTACAGTCGCTATGTCTTTAGATACTGTAACATTGAACTTTTAACGTTGAATAGATAAAAGTATGTTTCATAAAGAGGAGATGATAGACACAGCCTTAAAGTGCCTGTAGTTTGTTGGTTTGGGCTTCAAAGGTTTAACCAACTGTAGTCATTTACTACTGTTATTTCTGTCCATATGTGTACATTGCATGTCTGTCCATCCTGAAAGAAAAATCCTTCTTCTTCTTAGTGTGCCTTAACTGAATTGAGAATAGAGGGGAAGTCATTTTTTTTTCTTCTGTTTTTATCTTTTGTCCACTGCTCATCTCTATAATTTTACTCTTACAAGCCTTTTGTTGCAATTAGTGTATGTTTAACTTCTTCAATCAAACATATTTTGGTGATCCTGGGGGATTTTTCCCTTCCTGTAGCTGACGGATGTGGCTGAAACATGCACACACCTCCCTTATCCGAGTGCCTTGTAAATTCCTTATATCTGTATCAGATGGCTTATAACAGTGTGGACAATTCTGAAACTGATATGGTAATGTGTTTCCCACCTCTCTCTCTTTTCTCCATTGTTCTCTGTGCAGCTGGCCTGCTGCTGCGGCTCAGCGGCCTGCTCGTGCTGCTGTAACTGCTGCCCCAAGATCAAACAGTCCACAGGGACCCGCATCATGTACGCCTTCTACTTCCTGCTGGTCACCATCGTCTGTTGCATCATGATGTCCCCCACTGTGGAGGAGCAGTTGAGAGCCCGTGTAAGTACATAAGTAGGCTACATAAATCACACACATACGCACAGTATCACTCTCCCACAGCATTTACACATGTACACACTTTTTGAAACTGTACATTACAAGTTTATTTGGGTATGTAATTGAAGAGTTTGAATTGTCTATGATTGGAAGTGTTAATTGTAAGAAGGTAGAGAGGAAAAAACAGCAAAGAAAAAAAAATCATCTATTAGGGCTGTGCAATTAATCGAAATTTAATCGTGATTATGATTTTGGCTCCCAATGATCGCAAAAACAGAATAATCGAGAAAAACTATTATTTTGCTCATTACGTTTTACAAGTAAACTTTAAATAGGAAAAGTATTAAGGCAAATTTCACATTTTTTTTTACTGTTAATTTTTTTAACTTTTCCCACTGTTTTTTAAGTTCAATGATTACAACATATTTCCAGAAGTCAGCGAGTAATCGTGTTAAATTATTAAATGTTCCATAACAGCGTCATTTGCAATGAAGAGGGAATGCAGTGGTTCAGAAACTCTCAGTCCTAAAAGGCTCTAACAGCCAAGTGCTTCCTAAATTTAGTGATGATAAACTGGTATTCAATTATGAGATCTGCTCAGATGATCACGTCATGAGTTTCTATGTGTGCAGTTTTGTAGGTAGCAACATGCCTGCTGACTTATTGGGTTCTTAAAGGGTGACACATTACTGGGACCATTTTACAGCGTTTGGCCTCCCGCTACGTATATACTTTCTCCCCAGGCTTCACTACGCAGAAGTTAGCAACTGTACATAAAATGAGGTCTGAGGGTCATTAGACAGTTGAATGCAGTATGCAGAAACACATGCTGATATGGAGCAGAACTGAAAGGGAAAGAGAACGTATTTAACAAACTTTTTTTAAAACAAATTTTGTCACATTGTCAGGTGAGCCAGCCTTTATGTTTAGCTCTGTGGTGTAAACAGAATAACATTTCAGAGAATGTACCAGTGGTAACTTGTCATTGCTAACAGGCAAAATTGAAGATTTACTACAGGCAAAGTAGACATCCCACTATTTCACCTGTAGATCCCATGTGTATCTTCACAGCAGTAAGGCCATAGGTGAGTAGGTAGGAGATCAGCCTTTTGTTTTTAATCAACCACCTAGCCTCTGAAGTTGGGAGAAAATGCACAGGAGGCCTTTTGCTCTCTCTTTTGATCTTCACAGCTTTCATGAGTTTTGTGGCCACTACTACAATATAGTTATCTGAGGGAGTCAGGCTGTAGTGATACATCTCCTTTCTCATCCTGCCTACTCTTTCGTCTAAGTTAATATTGATAGCTGAATATAAGATGAGATAAGACAGACTGTATACCGAAGGAAATTTGGACATATACACATACAGTATCTTATCATATCTAAACTTGAGAAATTATGTCCCTGTTTGAAAGGTACCATACAGTAGGTACAATCCAGTTGCTGTATAAGCATTCACTGGACTAGGAAGTCAGCTGACTCTGTAACTATGGCAATGACTGCAAGCTTCCTCAATTGAGAGAGCTATTTGAAGACAGAGATATTTTTCTACCAATCATCCGCTGTTATTTTTTTTTCTCTTTCAAGCACTGTCTACTGTACGGTATTAAAAAAAGTCCCAACTGTCTGCCTCCTTGTGAGAGGACAACCCTGTAAAAGACCCATGCAGGCACAAAATGGCCCCACGCAAAGCCTGCTGAGTTACACGCACACACACACACACACACACACATATATATATATATATATATATATATATATATATATATATATATATATATATATATATACACGCACACTGCCAGTCACACACTGAGCCCAGTGGGAAGTCCCGGCTAAGAGAGCAGCCATTGTGCGTATGAGAGTGCTGGTCTTTTCTCAAGAGATTTACAGCTGTCTGAAACAGCCGCCCCCCTTCTTTCTTAATCACAACACCATGGACATGCTAAAAAGGTCCTCAACATGAAACAAAAGCTCCAAAATGGGCTTTTTACTCTATGTTGTGATCTGCCTCTGGACTGTGCTACACACTGAGGTGATGACAACTCAATCCACTGGCATCTCACCCATGTGTACAACCTCAAGGACCAAAATACTCTGCCAATAACTAGTAAAGCCAAGTCAAACCATTTATCATCTAAAAGTAAATATCTGTAGTTCTCTCAAAAAATGACTGCTGTTTGAAAAACAGCTCATGTATTTGACTTGATTCACACAGCCAAGGGGGCATCAGAGAAGGGAACAGATATGTGAGCCTCCATTCTGTGGTGATCATTTCAAAGGCCGTCTCTTCTGTTGGCAATGAGCCACCGAAGCACTTCCGCTTTCCTGTTGAAGGCCATAGCAAAGTCCTTAGAACTTTTCTGACTCCAGTTTTGCTCTCTTCTTTGTTATGCAGCTCACTGTAGGTCGAAATACATTTTGGGAAATTTATTTTAAGACAGATCTCCCAATCTTTCTCTCTTGCTCGTGCTCTCTCTGCTTTTCACTCTTCCCAATCCCTCTGACTTGCTGACAAAAGGCGGTTAATTTATTCATCTGTGTCTTTTGTTTGTGTACACTGACAGTTAGTTGTAAGGCCCCTCTAACAGCCTGTAGAGAACGAGGGATGAAAGAGGGCTTCATGGAGAGAAAGAGGGGTTGTTGTTGCTGCCTGTTCTCTCTTTCTGCTCCTTTAGAAGTGTGACACTCAGAACAGATGCCATTGGGCCTTTTCTCTGAGGCGTACTAGACAAACATGAGCAGAGGTGGGGGGGTGTCAACGCCATAATGATCTAATCTGTGTTTTGGGTTTGTGATTTTGTCAATCAGATCCCCTTCTACAGTGAGTTGTGTGAGAGGATGAATGCAGGGGAGAACTGCAAAACTCTGGTTGGCTACGCTGCCGTCTACAAGGTGTGCTTCGGCATGGCCTGCTTCTTCTTATTTTTCGCTTTCTTCACCATACGAGTCAACAACAGCACAGGCTGCAGGGCGGCTGTGCATAACGGGTAAGAAGGCCTTGTTCCTCTTTCTGTCCACCTTTCACCCTGTCAGCTATTAAATAATTTACATTCATCTATTATATCTAGCTGGAACCTTAAAATTGCAGTGCAGAAAAAATTATAGTTTTTAAAATTGCAGTGCTCGACTGCTGACACCAAAGCAAAAGCCAAACAAAATTCAAACTTTTGACTGCAGGTAGGTTTATTTCCCACAAGCAGGTTTTTATTAACACTGGCAATAGTTAGCACCGTTAAGTATCTCTGAGTGTAAACGGTAAAATCCTGCAACATAACAAGTGATCTCTGAATAGTTTTCTGAACATAAACATAGGCACCTGTTCTCTTGAACACCAGATTTTATCCTGCAGTATTTATTTCTGAGTATTTTTGGATTCCTTATACTATATGTTCTGAATTGACACATTGTATTTCTTGCATTTCTCTTTCACACTAATCCATCAAAATTCCAACACTGAGGCTGTTCTGTCAGGAGTCATTGTTTTGTATTTCATTTCCATTTTGTGTATCTATTTTTCAATGTACGACCCTCAATGTTGTGCTTTAAATATCAGGTTCTGGTTGCTGAAGTTTATTGTGCTGGTGGCGTGCTGCGCTGGTGCCTTCTTCATCCCGGGTCAGGAAACCTTTCTGGAAGGTAAAGAGACCTACAGTGCTATAATTATTTTTTTTAAGATGATATTCATAATATATTTTGTCATATCTTCACATCATTCGTATATCCACTTCAATGGCAGCAAAAGGTTGGAAACAAAGAAATGACCAAATATTGCAATTTTCTTTTATAAGCCGCATCATTTTCCAAGCTCACTCAAATACACTGCCTTCCACACAATCTTCTAAAATGACCCTGCCATCTTTTCTGTAGTTTGAGTATAATCTGTGTGCAACAGGTCACATATATCTGCTGTTAGGTCTTCTCCTCTCTGAAACAATTTCCCCTGTCTTTTCTTCTTCCACAGTGTGGCGCTACATAGGAGCAGCTGGCGGGTTCTTTTTCCTGCTGATCCAGCTCATGATGTTGGTGGAGTTTGCACACAGATGGAACACAAACTGGTGAGAGAAACCTGTCTTCTGTGTGCTCCTTTCTCTTGTCCCAGCTCGCTTACGTAAACATGAACACGCTGTGAATAGGAGCAGTGCAGTGCTTTTTATTTGATCTTGAGAAACTCAGAGGGTGGGATGTATTCTTCTGTGCATGGTTCATGTAGCTTTGTGTTTTTGTGGGTGGTGGGGAGGTTTGGCAGCAGGCCGGCCGGCACTGCAGATTCACAGGATGCATATGGTTTAGGAGCGTGCACTCAGTTTCCCCTTCCCTTCCCACTCAGACACACACATACCACAGCGGATTGTTTCAAAAACTTGTAATGGTTTGGTAACCAATGAATGCAGTAAACCTAAACCTCTCAATGTGTATTGCTATGTGCACTTGTCACCAATTTTTTATAAAACCTTGAATTTTCACACCATGTGAAAGCACTTAAGCACCCATAATTATATAAAGATTATTATCTCTTCAGGGTGCAGAAAATAACTCGCCACCAAACATTTTTCTAACTTTACTTTGACTTTTTCTTTAGGCCAATTGCTGCTGTGTCCGCTTTCTTTGATTATTTTCCCCCGTTAACTCGATCTCATGTTCATGTTGTGTTTTTTTTCCCTTTCTGCTGTCTGCTTTTCTGTCTCTTCTTAACCTCTCTCTTTCTGTCTGCAGGAGTTCAGGAGTGAAGTATAATCGCCTGTGGTACGCCGCTTTGGCCTTTGTAACTCTGATGCTGTTCAGTGGTGCGGTAGCAGCCTTGGTGTTCATGGGTGTATTCTACACCGACCCCGAGGCCTGTTTACTTAACAAGATCTTCCTGGGCATCAACGGCAGCCTGTGCTTCATCGTCTCCCTGTTGGCCATCTCCCCATGCATACAGAAATGTAAGGACCTGTACTTACAAGCTCATTTGACTGTGTAATACAAATGAAAATACAAGCATTTGCATTTAGGTGCTTTTTGTAGAAAGCTGCCTGGCTTATCACAAAGAGTAATTCACAAATAGCAACACATTCGAAACTCATGCACAGTAGCCATAAGTAATAGACTGTTTCTATAATACTTACAGTCTTGTTTTGTAAAATACATTTGCACCAACTCAGGAATCTCTGTCAGTTTAGCCAGTGATAATTACATCCTTTATTCACCTTTGTGTCCCTGCAGTGCAGCCCACATCAGGTCTGCTGCAGCCAGGAGTCATCAGTGTGTACGTCATGTACCTCACCTTCTCAGCCTTCTCCAGCAAACCAAAAGAGAGTGAGTATGAACAGACACCCATCTCCACAAAGTAGTCACAGACGTAGTTGGGTATCAGCTTAGATCAACAGGTATTATTTATATTGAGTCATGGGTTAGGCTAAGTAATGCGTAATGCTGCAGCAAACACCATATAAAACATGACTATTCTGTATGGAAGATTAATAAATAAATCTACCAGGCTGGCATTCACACAGCTGCACACTGTCACATGGAAACATAATCAATATAAATATATATTAATAATAAATATTGGTAAGTCATCTCTTTAAAGTAAACCAATAATAATTGAGACAATAAAACACTTTAAGAATATGGGAACACCTCTTGCTCAGAAGCCAAAACAAAAATGCATTATTATTATTATTATTATTATTATTATTATTATTATTATTATTATTATTATTATTATTATAGTGTTATTTCTGTTCTGTTCTAGTTGAGGACACAGATTTGACAGTCAAGTGTTCAATGTTGTCATAATGGATGAGGAATCCTGCACATCTGTTCTGTGAAATGTTGTGTTACACTCAAGAGTAAGAAACATAAACCAAACGCAATACATATGAGGCCTGTCTCAGAAGAGGCATCAAAATCTCTCAGATAAAGATAAAATGTTTAATTGAAAGCTTTAGAGAAAGTTGTAATTCTTAAAACAAATTACTCTGTAGACTCTGAGGTACTTTCTTCATCCCTACAGCACTCATATTTCCATAGTAGCTGTCAAGATAATAGTCTATGCTGAGATACTATTGTGAAGATAATCTTACCATAAATATTTAATATCAGCACGTGCCTCCTAAGTAACACTCAAGTACTAACTGTACTGTTAGTGAGTCTGTTGGTGTTTTTGTACTTACTGTATGTCGTACTATCAGGTTGTCTCCATTTTCCCTTCCCCTCCTGCTCTTGATATTGCTAACACTGTGCCAAAATACACACACATTCACAGCATCTTTTGCAATCTCCCTACTCCCTACAATACTCTCTGCACATTCTTTCTGACTAGTGGTGGAAAGAAATGGTGTGAACACAACCGTGTGCGTGTTTCCCTTAAACGCTGGAACGGAGAGCGACAAGAAGATTGTCACCATTTTTGGAACGGTTATCCTCTTTGGCTGCATTCTTTACTCTTGGTAAGACACACACGCAAACACACCTCTTGCTTCTCCTTTTTCCTGATCTCTACACAAATACAAGACAAGTTTCCCTATAATATATCTATTTTTTGTGATTTATCATTAAATTCAAAGAGTTGAGAGAATATGTAAAGGCTACAATCCAAGCCCATTAACAGCAGCTCTGTTTTAAGCAATGTGGAATAAAATAAATGTATTTCATGGCAGGCTGTAGAGACAGAGACAGGGTAGTTTGGATTGGCTGTGACTCTGGAGAGGCAGCGCATGGATTGGCTGTGGCTCAGCTAAGGGTGTGAGAGATGAGAACTATGGCTTTTTGTGTTTGTTCACATGTGTTTCCCATCAAGTGGAGGCATCCTGTCTCTCTTGTGGTCGTTCACCGAAGGAGAGGGAATTAGACTGCAGCAATGTCAAACTGCAAGTTAATGGAAAAATACATAGTGACGGAATTACAACCTTTCTCTTTTTCCATCTGTATTTTTATCTCTTTATCCACTCTCTCTCTCTCTCTCTCTCTCTCGCTCTCTCTCTCTTTCGCTCTCTCTCTAGCTTGACGTCCACCACCAGGCGAAGCTCTGCAGCGCTCAGAGTGTGTAGGAACAGTGAGCCAGAGGCTGAGGTAAACACACAAATATTCAGCTGTCACTAGGTGTGTGGGTTAATGAAATATACAGACTGGTTAAACAGATTAACAGGACTTAAAACCCACACTGACCAGACACTCCCAGTTAGACTTATACCCTTATCAAATTAAACAAATTAGGCCCAAGAGACATAATGTGTGTGTCTATTCCAGTTTGGTTGTAACATGTATGTTTTTCTTTATCCTGCAGAGAGCTCGCTGCTGTTTCTGTTTTGGAGATGACACAGGTGAGGAAAGTCAAATAATGTCCCCTCGCTGTCATGTCTTGTTTTTTTCCCCTCCCCCTCTCTCCAGCCTGTTCAGTGTGTATGCGTATGTCCCCAGCCGTAGTGTTTGCACACAGAGGGGCTTTGCTCATTGCTATTCCTCAGCCAGATTGAGGATGGTGAGAAAGTATTGGTCAGTAAACAAAGATGATGTCACTGTTACTAGGAGGGTAGTATGACACAGTGAAGCAGGACCAGCATGAAGGTGGAATTGGGGGTAGGCTGACATTGCCCCCTGCTGGAAATATGTAAACACCGTTATGTGTTGGCCGATATATCCACTAGAAGTATATCACCACGCGTACACATATTCTATTTGGGAGTTGCATATAATGCAACAATGCAGCAATAATTGCATGTATTTTCACATTAAGTGTCCCTCACCCACGTCCTCTTTGCATCATTTAATGTGCATTTCTTTTAGATGATTATGATGAGGAGAATACTGGTGGAGGCCAGAACGTGGTGTATGATGAAAGAGAGGCAACCATCTACAGCTACTCCTACTTCCATTCTGTCTTCTTCCTGGGATCCCTCTATGTCATGATGACCGTCACCAACTGGTTCCAGTGAGTGATGCTCTGTTTGTGGTACAATGCTTGGGTATGCTTATGTACACCAGTTACTCTGGAGGATCAGACTGAACTAAGCAGACCTCACTTAGTTCACTAATAACCAACTTGAAAACTGATTTCATAGCCAGAGGCAGTGCATCATTTGCAACGTGTATAGAATCATCCCATCAAAGGATGAAGTCAACTGAGAGAAATATATCAGTATGTGCAGGAGGTGTTTGATGCCAGATACAAAATACTTTGTGAGTCAATATTTTACTTTGTTTCAGGTATAAAATAGCTAAAATAATGGTGATTGAAATCTATCCTTTCGCTAACAGCAGATGTTTTGATATGTCATTGCATGATTTACTGTTTTGGTTCATTCTCCTCGCTCTTATAGCCTTTATTTTGGCTGCGGAGGAAAAAAAGAACCTACTGCTATCTGCCATACCTCAAAACGTTAGCATCCAGCTGATGTACATAATAGATTTATGTACAATTTAGCTGCTGATGAGTCCTGTGTATTTGCTCAGTTCTCTCACTGTGTGCTTACTTCTGCAGTTATGATAACCATAAGATTGAGAAGCTGTTGGACGGGAGCTGGTCAGTGTTCTGGATCAAGATGGTTTCCTGCTGGGTCTGTCTGTTCCTCTACATGTGGACCCTTTTTGCTCCCATGGTCTGTCCGAGGCGTTTTGAGGCCTAGGACACCCGCCACTACTCTAGAGTCAGGCTACTCTGATTCTTGGGATGTGGCCAGGCAGAGGCTCGCACGCTGAGCCAAGGGACCAGCCCCCCCCCCCCCACCCTCCCCACTTTACCTTGAAACACAACCCTACACTACCCTCAGTGTTTGGAATGGAGGAATATCTGTTGCCTTTTGTTTTGTATATGCTAGTGTTTATTTTACTTTGTTTTATAATGTTAAGCCGTTAATACGTTGATGGTAATTTTGTTATCTTTTACTACCACTTACTCATGGAGTTTTGTATTACTTACAGATTTGAGATTACATAAAGAATCATGGGAGTTGAGTTACATTGTGAAACATGAGAAGAGTTTGTTCCCTATAGATTCCTTCATAATTTCAGATTTGAAAGCATATTTTGTATTTCCTACTTGGATTCTCACTTTTAATCTCAGCCAGGCATTTCAGTTCTGTACAGTTGGACCATAAAGTTGTAGCAAAGTTTTGGGACAAATGTATTTCAGGTTAGAGATATTACAAGATAAATTGTATTTATTTAAGTGTGTCTTAAGTAATCAGAAATCATTTATGAAGAACTGTGGTGTAAATTGAAGTAGATTTGTCCCCGACTCTGTTTAAAAACTCATCTCTCAGGCTCACATGTAAGCTGTATATGTTTGTGCTTTGTTAAATCACTCCCTTTTTGTAGAAGTTTTCTATGCAAAGGAACAAGTCTTTTCAATATTATACCCAGTGTTGTGAAGTTTCCACTTAGATTTCAAGGATGTTTCAGATTTTATTATTGCCAGTGCTCCATTTGAGCCAGATTTTTTCTTAGGAAAATCCCTGTCATCTGTACAACATTTCCAGTCATCGTTGTTGTTGTACAGGGCAGTGCTCCTCAAATCAACCTGCCTTATGTAAGAGTGACGTTAGTGGAGTGCTGCCTCTCTGGAAGAGCTGCAGTGACACAGATGAGAAACGTTTGCCAAAGGTAGATGTCAGAAAACAACAAACTACATTATTACAATTGTTTGGTCAGATACAGAGAATAATATAACTGAGAACATTATGTATTTGCATGCACACACAGACACTTGAATCAGCCGTTTTCTGTACAGTTATAAAGGCTTTTGTTACGTGTGTCAGCTCATAATGGTGGTCAGAATAAGGTAGCATAAGTGCTTTTATTAGAGAGTTATTCAACACTGGATGTTGGGTTTACTGCCAAAAGGAAATTCACACAAAGACCTTCACTTGTTACCTGTGTAACAGATTTCTGTTGTATTGTATTAAAATACAATTTATTGCGCATTGTTAACTGCAAGTCATTTGTTTCTCATTCATCAATAAATCATTGTCCTTTTTTGTTTTATAATAACTTAAAATGTACGTACATTTTGGCTTAAATTCTGTGGAAAGCAAATTGTGACTTATCTTTTTTGGAAACATTTCTGCATTTAGCTATTGGTATGAATGTAGAAAATAAATGGTGCTCTGCAGCTTTGATTTAAAAATAAAAATATATATATATATATATATATCCTAAATCAGATAGCAGAACCCACTGTGAAGGCTGTGTACTACCATAACATACAGGGACACTTATTTGGACCAAGTAGTGTGTTTGAAATATAAATATGTGGGTACCATGCAGTTCATTGTTCACACTATTTCAATAAAACTCCATTGAATGCCATGTGGTGTCTTTATTTACTGATCTTATGTAAAAAAAACGACATAGAACCTGCTTTTATTTTCTTAAATGCTCAGAATTTTATTGTACTTGCAACTTATTCCAAAACATTATTGCATATTTAACAGTATTCCTAAAATGCTGATTATTGCATTTGAGATATTGCATAAACGTACACAGAATCTGCTGATTTATACAAAATGTACTGGCATCAGTTATACATAATTAAAGTGTATAATGCCCAATCCTCTCATTTGAATGACAAAGTTAAAATACCATCGCCAAAACTGTCCATCACGTTCCCTCTTACATTCATCTTTCTTTCTCTAACTCATGTCCTCTTCCTCTTTGTTCTCATCTGCAGCTCTACTCCTTACATACGTGTTTTCAGCAGGACTCAAGTTGTTTCCTTGATGGATCACTTCCCTCCTCTAGCTTCACTCTGTGTTCTGGGCATGGAGATCCTCGTAGTCAGCAGGAATAGTGTCTGTGGGGATGAGGAAGAAAAAGAAACTCATAGGCATACTTAAGTTTATGTAGCTGATTGGACAGCCTTTAACTTACAGACACTCACCGTTGCAACGGTACTTCAGATTGGACCAGATGATATTTTCCTGAGAGAAGCAGAACACGCCCAGTCTCCCACCTCTCATACTGGTGTCAATGATCACCTCTGTGTCCGCCACCAGCTTTGGACCCTCAAAGAAGCGAGCCCTGGTTCACACACAAGGTGATCTAAGTTAAGTCAGTTCACACAGTATGAGTGTGTCTCTTGAGCGTTTGTGTGTGTCCTGGTGTTTGTACCTAATGTATCCAACCTGTGGTCTGTGCTGGAGGAACCAGCGGTAGGACACCTTGTCCTTCCAGCCAACGTTCCTCGGGTCCTTCCACAGGAGACGGACCTGATCAGGGGTGTGTCCTGTGTGCCAGAGGGAGTTCCTCAGATACTCACCCGGACCTGTCTTTGACTTCACAACCTAGTGATGCCAGATAGCATAAGAGAGGGAAAATAACACAATGAGAGTAAATACACTTCCCCCAGCTGTGGCTTCTGCCCACCTGTCCTTGGGCAAGACACCTATCCCCAAATTGCTCCTCAGGCGTGCAACTTGCACGGTAGCTTGCCGTCATCGGTGTGTGAGTGTGTATATCAATGCAGCCATTTACCTTGAGTTGTATTCCCGGCTCAGCGACGGCTCTGAAGGGTGCAGCCTGCCAGTAGGTTTGTTCCGTCTGTTTCCACATCACCACGTAGAAGGAGGAGGAGTCCTGGTAGCCGAAGATGAAGCCGGCATAGTCATCGTCCGTCATTGTGTTCACGTGGAACGTTCCCTCAAAGTCAACCCCACTGAACGCTTTGTAGCCTTCAGATGTGGACAGTTAAGAAGAAATACACAACATATTAGGGAACAGGCTGACAAAAAACACATTGAAGAAGATGGAAAATATTCTATTGTTAAAACGGATGGGGATCAGGCAGTATGAAGGTACTCTGTGCTTACCTACAGCAAGGCCAGGGTCAGAGTTCATTGTCTGAACTATCTCCATGCCCTGTCAGGACAAAAGAAAGTAGCTTCACTTTATTTCTAGTATTATGGGACTCATTAGATTTGTTGTTGATTAATACTAAGATAATAATTGCAGTTTTATCTCGCATTAAAATGAACAGGTGATAAAATTTTGCTATCCAGTACAGTACTATCCTCATTTTGTATAGAATATGGACGGAACAGGTATGAACTTTATTCAAAGACTTGAAAAAGAAACTAGTATACTAGTCTCGCATCGCCAGACCTTCCTCCACAGTGCTGCGGAGGAGGATGTGGTGAGTCCACACAGCATTCCGGGACGGGAAAAAAATGTGCTCTGGTTTATTGGCATTTCTTTAAACCAATCACAATCGTCCTGGGCAGCGCTAAGCACCGGACAAAGCCCCGGTGCCGCTGCAAAATAGGCCTGCACGATTCGGGGAAAAATATGAATAATGATTTTTTAGCTTATAATTGATATCACGATTTTCTGCCACGATTTTTTCTCACGAAATGTAATGTTTATTGCACACATGAACCATGGCAAGGCTCTATCTGAACTCCTTGAACATGTCTTTACATAATTAAAACATGTCAACCAACATGCTGCAGCTACAGCTTCAGTCTCTAGAGAAATGGAGTTTGTCAATTGCCAATTTAAGTACAGTATCAAAAACAGAATGACTTCTTAGCACACTCTTTAACTGCTGTCTTCAGCTGTCCTATCAAAATAAAGGCCAAAAATGTCCAAAAAAATATTTAAAATTTAAGTCATTTAAAAATTAAATCGCGAACAGGGGTGAATCGAGATCGCGATTTTATAATGATTAATCATACAGGCCTACTGCAAAACGTGTATGTTCAAAAGTTGTTTTAGTCGTGCAACAGAAAACTCAGATTGGACAGATAGTCTAGCTAGCTGTCTCGATTTACCCTGCAGTTATCTGAGGAGCAGTTAACCATAGTCCTCATAAATCCACCGGAGTTTAAAATACCAACACAAAGAAAGCGTAAGGTAAAGGACATCCGGACGAAATCAGGGACAACCAGCGGAATTTCCGGCAGCACTTGAACAATCCCGGAAATGAAACTTTGTCCATATAGACTACTGTAATACAGTAACAGAGGTTAGCTAGAGAAGGGGTTTTGAACTCTGGCTATTGTTTACCTGATTAAGGACCACCCAGTTGGGGTCAATCTGAGAGTCCCCCTCTGGATCCAGTACTACGGTCTGATAGGCTCTGAAGTCGGTCAGGGTGACCTCAGCATTCTCTGGACAGTGGTCGATTATGTCGATGACGTTGTCTTTGTCAAAATCTCCTTCGCATGCATCTCCAACTCTGTTATCTGAATTACAAGGACACCGCTCAGGGACAACACAGCAGAAACAAATACGCACTAAGGGACAAACGTGAAGTGATACTAACTATCTGTGTCCTTTTGGTCTGGGTTGGGAACTAGTCTGCAGTTGTCATCATCGTCCAGTATTCCGTCGTTATCGTCGTCGTCGTCACAATCGTCTCCCTATCAAGATAAAATAGCACATTTGGTGTAGTGTAAACACAGAGCCATCTGTAGCTCAGCATACGTAAGAAGAATTAATTAAATATGATGCATTAAATAAATAAAATAAAGTATGAAGACCATTCCATCCTTGTCAGTGTCCAACTGAGAGGAGTTGATGATTGTGGGACAGTTGTCTTTTGTGTTCTGGTGTCCATCGCCATCACTGACAAAGAGGAGGTAGAGCAGGTAAAACAAAACGTTTTACATCTTTATACACATTCATACCACATGTCATGAAAGTGGGCTCTACCTGTCTATGTTGTCATCACAGCTATCCCCTACAAGGTCATCATCTGAGTCAGACTACAGGTAGACAAAACAAACACTGTTGGCCAGAGTTAGATTACTCATTGACTTTTGGAAAGATGTTGCATTTATTGAACTTAAAAAACAGTGAAACAGTTCCAACAAATCAACAGTGAAAACACCTTGAATTGTGAAATTTCCCTTACTACTTTTCCCGTTTTTCACTTTTCAATTTATGAATTCCCCTTCAGAACACAAGACAAAATATGAGTGTAACATTGTTTTTGTGATCGTTAGGAGCCAAAATCGAAATTGCAATCATAATTTAATTAATTGCACAGCCCTAGTCAGAGTTATGGCAACAGATTCATCTTCTTCAGGTTACTGTTTGGTTTGTTACCTGGTTAGGGTTGGCCATGTCAGGACAGCTGTCACAGGCATCTCCCACCCCATCATTGTCTCTGTCTTTCTGGTCTACATTGGGGACTCGCTGGCAGTTGTCAAGAATATTCTTCAAACCTTCAAACGAACATAAACACCTCAGCACTTTCATTTCTGCCTCATGCGTAAAAGCGTTGGCAGGAAAATCAAAAAAGCATGATAGAACGCAGCCTACATATAAGGTCTGTCAAATGGATCACCAGATGGCAGTGTTTGTGGAAGACGAAGGTGAAATAGTTTCCAGTGGCCTTCAATGCCTGGCTGAGGCTTACCGTGGAAAAATGCTTTTAGAGACGGAACGGACATGACCAAGCGCTTAGCAATCCAGCCTTGGAGTTAAAGACATAACCAAATGATCAAGAGGTTGGAGCTCTAACAAAATGACAGGGGGCACCAAACAGAGCCTAAACATGCAATGTGCGTAAGCATATATAGGTAAACATGCAAGCACACACAAAGGCAAGAAGTTAAAACTGTGGAACAAATGAGAGGTGCTCTAAAAGGGCAATCAAGTGAAGTGTATGAGGAAGGTTTGTGAGAAAACACGATTCTAGTTGGAACATTTTAACATTTAACACAGTTTTTTTTAATACGGCTTAATAAGGCTTGACTTGTTTCCCTGAAAGCCAATGATCTAACTTGTACATTATGTGTATTGGAAACAGACACAAAAAAGACCAGGAGGTTGTTTTGAACAGATAAATTGCTGCCAGTCCAGTGAACGCAACAAAAATCGCCACATTTTCCACCAAACAGGATTGCAAAGGTTGTATTCTTGTCTAGACAGTCTGTGGTTTGGATAACCCTCACAGACACGGCCGTTGTTTAATGCGATTATCAGCCACTTGGTTTCACAATGTATTTTTAAATGTATTACCTCTAACTGATGCAATAAAAGCAGTAATGGTCCAGTAACTACACCTCCCACAGTAATGACCATCCAACCATTTCAGCCAATGTGACCATTTACAAAAATTGCCCCTCTAATTACACCCAGCAATCACAAAACTATGTGACTATAACAATTATTTGACTGACATAATAACAAACACGCTTACCGTCCCCATCCATATCATCATCACATTCATCTCCCAGCCCGTCCTGATCGGTATCCCTCTGTAAGGGGTTATCGACTGTTCTGCAGTTGTCACAGGCATCGCCATGGAGATCCTTATCGCTGTTCCTTTGGTCCACATTAGGAACGAGCCAGCAGTTGTCCTAAAACAGAAAATAATAGGTTAATAATAATTAAATAATAATAGGTTTACTGCATAGTGCATAAGGTCAAGTGAGAGAGTTACAATCCTGTTCATAAAAATGTTAGCACCCACCCAAATTTTTATGTTGGTCCTGTGGTGTAAAGTTACCTACATCTATGTTAATAATGCCATCGCTGTCTGCATCATCATCACAGGAGTCACCCATCCCGTCCCTGTCTGCATCCTCTTGGCCAGAGTTTGGCACAAACACACAGTTATCCTGGAAACAACACAGTAAAACACACAACATTAATTTATAACACTAGCAGGATCATCATTCATTCTAAGAGAGGTTAGGAGGTATAGAAATGAGTACCTGCTCACAGTTGGTGTCTCTGCACTGGAGCTTATTGTCAGGATAGGCGTCAATATCTGTGTCCTTTCCACACACATAGCCATTACCTGCCCAACCAACGCCACACTAACACGCACACAAGAAGAAAAAGTCATGTCATGACATTTTATGTGAACGATATAACGAGGAAAAGCCCAACAGTTAGTAACTAACGTTCATGATCCAGGGGTATGCATGCATGCAGCTGATTATGACTTCAGTGTCTTCTAAATTCTTACCACACAGCTAATGCTGCCATCTCTCTCCACAACACAATTGGCATTGGCGTCGCAGGGGCTGGGTTGACCGTTGGGGCAAAGCCTGGTACCATGGCAGCCTCTCACCTGATCACCTGTGAAGCCAGTTTTGCACTCACCGCAGCGGAAGGAGCCCTGGTGAGGACAATACTGAGTCAAAAACCAGGGCCTTCTGCTATGAGAGAGTGTGACCTGTCTATGTTGTCATCACAGCTATCTCCTACAATGTCATCATCTGAGTCAGACTACAGGTAGACAAAACTAACACTGTTGGCCAGAGTTAGATTACTCATTGACTTTTGGAAAGATGTTGCATTTATTGAACTTAAAAAACAGTGAAACAGTTCAAACAAATCAACAGTGAAAACACCTTGAACTGTGAAATTTCCCTTACTACTTTTCCCGTTTTTCACTTTTTGAATTCCCCTTCAGAACACAAGACAAAATATGAGTGTACTTGCAAAGGGTTAAGCTAAGTGTAAAATAATCGTTTTTCTCGATAACATTGTTTTTGTGTTTGTTAGGAGCCAAAATCGAAATCGCGATCATAATTTAATTAATTGCACAGCCCTAGTCAGAGTTATGGCAGCAGATGAATAACTATACAGCACTTGCAGTGGCCTTACTATAGTGTTGTAGCAGTGTGAGTTGGCAGTGCAACCTCCATTCTCAGGCGGGCCCAGACACTCATCTATATCGTCACACACCTGGGAAGAACAGAAGAAAGTCAGTATATCAAGAAAACAGATTCATATTCTGCCAACAGGCACAGATAATTCAAACAGAATGTTTTATATACAGTACAGTGTTGCAATTTTGTTTGTTGTACCTGTTTGTGGGACTTTGCATAGGACACTCCCACTCCATTTATTTCTGGTCCCCTGTATCCCACAGGGCATTTCTCACAGCGAAAACCAGGAGCAGTGTTCACACACCGGACACCAGGGTAACATGGGTTGAACTGGCACTAAGACACACAAAACATTAGTGCTACTTTTACTGGCTTTCAGAGACGCATGCACACCAAGAAACGCATAATCCGTACTTCATCTACGTCGTCACAGTGCACCCCGTCTCCTGTAAATCCATCAGGACAGGGGGCACACTGGAAACCCCCTGACTCTGAGGGGATGCACATGTTCTGTCTGAAACAGGTGCCAGGTGGGCACTGCGTCTGAGGCTGAGGCTGCCTAGGGCTTGGAGCTGGACCCGTGATGGTTGGATTGCCCCCGAGACCTGTGGGCACACATAGACAGATATAAAAGCACCTGGTTGAAATGTCACTTTTTCAGTAATGTCTAAATACTCTAAATAATGTAAAACAATCAGAGTTTTTGTATTTCTTACCACAGGCAAGACACTCTGTAATGGTATTCCTCAGAAAGGTTGTCTCCTTAATCTTAAAGAGAAAGAAACAGAGTGAAGACTGTTAGTCAGGACAAACTGTAAGATTGGGTAATTGTGTTATTACTTCACAGCGTATATCATTGGAGACAAATCAGAATCTTATGTTTCAATACCAAAACCTGGATGAGACTCAGAAGTTTTGAAAATCTATTAAAAGTGTGTCTGCTCAGGCCAGCTCTGGTGGATCTGTTTCCTTATATAAAGGATTCTCTCAGTGTGTCTGACAAGTCTGAGATGCCGAACTATATAACAAGCATTTTATTGCCTCAGGCTCCCTGTTTGATGCCTTATCTCCGAACAAATCCTCTGCTTTAAATGAGCATCTAAAATCATCCACTTCTATCTGCTGCTGAAGTAGATTTTGCTTTTTCACAGCTGTCTGTTGCTGAGGTTACATGAAGTCTTAAAAAACAAAAGAGCTCCAGCAGGTCCTCACAGTCTGGATTCTCACTTTATATACCAAATTGCTGATTTTATTGCAAAACCAATCTTATCCCAAAGAAAAAAAGGAAATTCCAAATGTTTTTTTTTTATTTTTTATTTATTTCATCTTAGCATCAACCTGGTTTTTAAAAGCAACCACAACGTTGGTAAACAACATTATCAAATGATTGGACTAGAACTTTATGTTGAAATACTATGGTATTTTTATTGATTATTCAAATCATCTCATCAATCATTTTAAAATTTGGTGTTTTCCCATTCCATCAGGAGTTACTCGCCCAAGACACACAAGACTGGGATGACATGAACTGCGTTACCTGCTGGTTGAGCAGTTGCTTCATCTCAGATAACATGCTCTTCAGCTCCTGCATGGTGGCCTGGTCGTGTGCCGTGCTACCTCCCTGGATACCTGAGGTCATTTTGCAAATAAGAATTTGAGAATTACATACACATCAAACATACCGGTATACCAGTTTAAAAGACTGCATGTGTTTGCCAGGTGATGTCAGACAGTCAGTTGCAATCTGTTCTCACTCAGCAGCTGCAGAGATTCACGCTGATCCACGCTGCAGTCCTGCAGAGTCGCCACATTATCTATGGTGTCCTCTATCACCAGTTTCAAGTCTGTCAGTTCATCCTGAAATCCATGTGGCATTTGTCCTTTAAGTTGTTGCACTACTCAAACAATATTCACATTTACACTGTAATATTGGGAATTTACTACTTTTGTTTCTATGCAACATATCTCTGCAGTCAAATGTGGAATTACTCTCAACTGTAAACCTCTTAGTCACCTGTCCACTCGACTGCAGGGTCCTGAGTGCCACCTTGTTAGGACCAGGGGGGAGTGAACCAAACGCAGCCGGCAGATCATCCAAAGTGTGTACCAGTCTGCAGTCTACATAGATGTTGAGGCGAGGTGGACCGCCCTGTAGACCTCTGGCATGTAGCATCACATGGTGATCTCGGCCATCTGCCAGGGAAGCGTGGTTGAAACTGGTTGTGCCCAATCTGCCGTCGGTCTTCTGGAAACGAATGGTCACTAGAGAAGGAGAGAAGCAAGATTGAAAGACAGAGGAGAAAACAGAGAGCGGACAGAAAGGAAGAGATAGGCAGCAAGAGAACACAAGTTAAAACTCTGATAATGTAGTCTGTTTAAGTAGTTGTCACGGAGACCGTTATATGTGTTAGTGGAATAATTCACCCTTGCTTAGTTTGGCCTGCACGCTGAGCTCCAGGTACTTGGTGTTGTCTTTGGGGTTGATGACACTGTACAGAGACGTGGGGGCCTTGCTCTGGAGCCTGAAGGAAGAGAGGAGGAAAGCCTCATCTCGCCCTTTGTTCTTCAGACTTCCTTGGAGCAAGTCTGGCAGGCAGTCTGGAGACACCAGCAGGTCATAGACTAACACAGGAGAGGACTGTTAAAAACCTGCATTATACTGTAAGAGGTGCTGACTTACTTTTTTAGTCAATATTAATGGAAAGTTTTCTGAGTGTGTCTTGATGGCTATGGCTTGCAGTGAACTGTGAATTGCTACTTTATTATGTGTGACAGTGTACACGAGTGTGTGTGTGTGTGTGTGTGTGTGTGTGTGCACACACACACATGCGTATATGTTTAAGTAAGTGCACGTTCATGTTTGTATCCAGCTGTTTTTTATTGAGTGTTAGACTAGAGTTCCAGAAAGCAGCAGCAGTAAACTCTTTCCACTGGAACAAACCCACTGCCACACACAAACACACACACATACACACACACACACACACACACACAGAGCTATTTGCTGAATTCAAGAATAACACGAAGTGACAGGATATTATATGGAAACATTTGCTTGTAAATTCTAGGCACATGAAGTTTCTCAGATGGCAGTTAGTGTTGTTTTACCATCTAAAACTGATTTTGGACGTGAAATTCTACTAACTACAAAAAAGCCAAACAAATGAGCAGAATTCCCATTGTTATTTGCAGGCTTGCTGCAAATTAGAAGTTGTAAGACCAGACAACAGATAATTAGGAATACATAACCCGGAAAATGTGCTGAACTACAGAGACAAATATGATGTTTTCCAGAAGGACATAGACAGTGAAGAGTACTTACTAATGCCTTGAGCTGTGATAGTGAGCACCAGCTGTTGCAGCACCAGAGACAGAGCCGCTGCTCTGGCCCACACACCCATCACCCAGTGCTTCAGTATGGGAGACACCTCAGCAGAAATTGTTTTCCTGAAAAAAAAACTACGCTTATGGATCAATTACAGTATCACAGATTAATCACCAATTTTAACACAGAATGATGGAAAAAAATCCAGATGTTTAAGCAAAATCTCAGTAGAGGTGAGATGGTTTTGTGGACACAGGCACAGCTTTTAAAGCAAAGGGGCGTGTCCTTGCACTCTACTGTTGCGAAAGTGGCACAGTGTAGGGACTATTTTAAATAGTTTGAGGGAGTGTCCCCTTGCTACTTTAGTTCCATCAAATAATAAATTGTATGTTGAACCTGTGTGTGAAAGATGTGGTAATAGTGCATGCTAGAAACATTTAAAACAATAAATAAATCATTATATATAGCATTGTATTCCAAAAAAAGACTTGTCAGAGTAATACATTACTTATACTGTTTGAGCTAAATGTGAGTTTTTATGAATTTATATAATTTATTATTAGTCTTTATGTCTACTGTCTTTTAGGGATTTGTAATATAACAGCATAAAAAATACTCTAAATCAGCCTGTACACAGTCAGCCAACTCTATAAAAAAAGTCTTAAAGGAGGAAAACTTGATTCCAGCTGGCCATTTTTTTCCCACAAACATCATAACCCTGTTTCAGAGACATGGATTTGATCAGCTCATCACCAGAAAGCCAGTTAAATTATATAACTGTATGCCAGATGTGTTTAATTTTAATTTAATCTAACTTGTTCTACATACCTCTGCCAACCTTTTCTAAATTCCATCTGTTGGAGAATGTGGGAAAGGAAGGACAAAGAGGGCTAGACTAGGGACCCTGGAAACATTTCATGATCGATGTCTGGTACTCGTCTTAAAGTTTTTACCTCAAGCACATTTCAACATCTCAGTTGCTGGTCCAGGCCAAAGAGAGACATTTACCATCCCTCGGAGCATTATCACCGGGGATCCGTTTGTGTCTGGCTGTCTGGTCTCCGACCAAACATCTGGCAGCCTTCGACAGTCTGACTAACAGCCTGTGGACAAACGTCATGCAACTGTTGCTGGAAATAAGTAAATGGTCACAAAAAGGAAAATTACTATTTTACTTTTTTAATATGAAAATCAAAAAATGAAAAGGCCACTTTCATTCCTGATATAAAGTAAGTCTGACCATGTGTCACTGTTCCTTTCAACCCTTACGGAAAATCACATGTGAAATGCAATCTTTTACATGTGAAAAAGTTAATTTCACATTTGTAATGTTGTGATTTCACATATGAAACCAAGTTTCACATTTTAAAATGACGTGTGCATATTTAAACTTAACATGTGAAAAGTTAATTTCTATAAAGTCTAATTTTTTAACTTAATAATTCCTAACTTATTATTACTAACTATTATGTAACTGTTAACTAACTAGCTAAACGTTAACTATTTACCAACAGCTTACTAAATATTAACTAACTGTAATCTAAGAACTAACTATGAATTAACCAGTGTGTAAGGGTCCATTTCTATTGTGTAGCTATATCTGCACACTGGCCATTTTATGAATACATTCTGAATCAGGGGCTAAATTTCCCCATAAAAGTAACTAATACATTTGAGATTGGGAGTTCATTCTTGACTTTGGTTGGCAAAACAGTCTCACCACAAGGTCCATTTTCTCGTCCATGTTGCTTTAATACATTCTTTCTCATTATGTTTACTATTTGTGTGCCCCCTCTCATAAAGACGCATCATGCATCATGAGTTGTTGCTCGAATGGCTTAATTCCACCATTACTTACCAATTTTATGATCGTAGCATCCTCACAAACTGACAACGAGTTCATTCGTTTTCACTGGGAATGAACCATTATAGTTGAATGGCATAAACCAAAGAACGGAATTCCGAATAAAAAAATCACAAGTCACATTATTTTTCTTTCATGTCAAAACAAATCTTAGTAGTGCTACTTTATTTCTTCCCGTCTGCAGGCTCTGATATGACCAGGATATGACAGGTACCTCCTGACGTCAGTAGCTCCTTGCACGGATCAAAACATGGCGGCTGCCATGGAGCTGAGATGCTGGGGAGGAGACTGGGGTTTGCCTTCTGTCCACACCGAGTCTCTGATAGTTCTGGTAATATTATCGTTGGCTTGTAAAATAAATACATACTGGCATTATATCCAGCCGTACTTTGAAGACGAAATGTTTCTTCTTTGGTATTCTTTGCGTCTTCTCTGTGTGTCTCTGATTAGCTTTCATGCTAACTTGCCTACTGCAGATTGAGATTGCTCGTTAAGCTAGCTGTTCAAGTTCAGCTCGATGTGCAGGAGAGAAAATAATATTTCCAGTTGAGTTGTAACGTTATGTTTGCCCAGCTGCAACGCAACTGGGCGGACTGAATGGTCTGTCCTTCGTGTATGTCTGGCTGTCAAAAGTCACTTTCATTGGTAACAAAAATGTGGTCATTCAAGGTCAGCTTGTTGAGGCTTCCATTTGAATTAAATCGGCTGTATATATTCCTCTCTCTCTCGCTAACTACCGGCTGTGGCCGATATAGTAATACACGTGTCAGAAAAGTAACAGAGTTGTTTTCATTTAGTCTGCCAGTAAATCCATGCAGTTACCGCACTTGCCACAAGGTGACATTATGACTAATTTTCTGGCATGCATGCCTCCCTTTTTAAGCATTAAGTTGTGCAATGGGTTTTGGGTTTCTTGATTTAACGTTATAGACTAATATATTAAGAAAGTGAAATGTCAAAGTTTGTAAGGGAAAGTCCTGGTCTTATTTCTTGTAACGTTAACGTTGCCCTAAAAACAGGAATTCTGTGTTTGCCATTGGGGTACATTTTAGAAAATAGGAATAAGACATTTATATAATATGAACAATCAGGCAGCAAATAAAGTAGCATTGATTTGAGAGCTGGAATTATTATTTGGTTAGTCTATTGACAGAAAATAACCAATTTATTGTTTCAGTTATTTTTTTTCATGCCACAGGTCCTAGCACCTCCAGTGTGATGATTTGCTGCGTTTCTCTTTTTTGTACCCTGTAAACTGAACATCTGTTGGGTGTTTGACTGTTAGTCGGACAAAATAAGACATTTGAAGTCCCCTTGGTATCCAGAAATTTGTGATAGCCAGCTTTTACTATTATTTGACACTTTGTACCGAAAATAATTGTTAGTTGCAGCCCTAATAGATTTAGTTATCGGCCTAGGCCTACATCTTTTTGTCTGCGTTTTTTTTTATGGTTTTGCTTACTTTGTTTTTCCTCTTTCTGTAAATGTTGTCCTTGTGCTAAATCTGCATTTATTGTTGGTGCCAAATTTCTACTGCGGATACTTTGATTGCAGCAAGCATTCAGCAACATTAGAAGATTGAGATCAGACAAAACTTGGCCTTGATTAAAGTATTACAGTCTTGTATTATAACATTCATGACAGACTTTGAAATCATAAATGCACTAAAGGTTGTCTCATTTTACCATCTTGCTGGATTCAAGTATCAATTTTCTTTCAGGCATATGCCAAGTTTTCTGGGGCAAAAGTCACGGTTTCTCCTATAGACTGGACATGGAAAACTCTAACAGGTGAGTTAGAAACTCTAACGTGGTCCAGACACCACATGGGGGTTGCTTGATATAGCCTACACATGTGGTCGACAGAGAATTCTATGACTGATATAGGTACATTTTAAGTTTGGAAAATATGTTCATGTAATATGTATAATCCATTCCGAGCTTTCTTCATGCTCTTGAAAATAACACTATACTACAATAGTATGCATACTTAAAATCACATGACAACTAACACAATAATTGCCACAGTCAAGAAAATCTTGTGGACCCAAACATTTGCCAGAACAGGTTGAAAAACCGATTTTAAAGCATGGGTTTTATGAATCTGATTGGGTTCCAAAAATCGAGGGAATTCATGTAAATTGCAGGTACACATACATGCAGATGCAACACCAGATGTTAGCTTTGTCTTGAATTGTAATATCTTCTTCCTGTCATTCAACCTGCAGCCACAGTCCCAGAGTTGCTGTGTGGAGACTCTGCAGTTCAGGAACCAGCACAGATTCTCAACTTCCTGAGGAAACGGGTAAGAATAAACACAGCGGCTGCTCACTGTCCATCACCTGGTCAGCATGACCCTGTTAAGCAGATCTACTGTAATATTTGTGATTTCTCTTTTTTTCAGAGGTGTAATGCAGACTATGAACTGACAGCCAGACAAGGAGCAGACACCATGGCATACATCGCTCTGCTTGAAGAGAAACTACTTCCAGCTCTGGTAACACCATCTCTCCTCTGCTTGTTCCCTGACAAGGACTCCTCTGTGAGTACTGTTAATATTTAGAGTGATGCCTTTTGTCCCACAGTTGCACACTTTCTGGGTGGATGCAGAAAACTACGCCAATCTGACACGGCCATGGTTTGCCTCACGCTCGCCATTCCCTCTTAACTTTCTCGTCCCTAGTCGCCATGCCAACACTGCCCTCTCCCGTATCCTTCTAACCAAAGGAGAGGCGCCGCTACACAGAATCACCGAAGTGGAGGGAAAGGTAAATATTGACTTGTCTGATTCATCAGTCACAAGTTCTCTTTTTCACAACTGTAAATCTCTCTCACTGTCTGCCTCAGATCTACAGCGATGCTAAAGAGTGCCTGAATCTCCTCTCCTACAGACTGGGAACTGCAAACTACTTTTTTGGCAACTCGTAAGTTCTCTAATGTCTTTTGAAGGATCATATCATATGTATATCACATGCAGGTGCAAAGCTATTGGAAAACAAAAAAGATGGAAAAGCCTGAAAAATTGGCATGGAAATATTGTCTTATTTTCTAAGATTTGTGGTTAGGAGTCTGGGCCGTCGAGATTTTCTTATTAAATATTCAGTTGGCCATTTAAATACAATTAATCACAAAAGTAGAGCTAGCACGATTAGTAGACTAATCGATTAGTTGATCAAGGGAAAAATAATCGCCAAATATTTTGATAATTAATTGGAAGTAGCTTTGGATAAAAGCATCAGCTAAATGACAGTGTAATGTAATGTTATTTTTCATGCAGAAATGGCAAACAATGTAGTTTTCAGCCACTCAAATATGGAGATTTCCTGCTTTTCTCTGTATATAGCATATTAAACTTAATATTTTTGGGTTTTGGACTGACACAACAAGACATTTTAAAGACGGCGGCGGAACACATACTAAAACATTGGTTGCAGTCTTTAGAATTATTATCCCAGTGAACTTAGTCTCACATACGGGGATTAAGAATGGGGAAACATTTCACAGTAATGACAGACAATTTTTTTCTCTTTTGAGCAGGTGTTTTAGAAAAGTTTGAAATAGACATTACTGTACTTACCGGGTTACACAACAGAGATATAAAATATTAGTAATGGAAGACACATACATCTTTTTGTTTACCATTTTATTGAACATTACTGGACAGCATTATAGTGTAATCCCTGTTTTTCCATGTCTCAGAGAAGTAGAGCTGAGAGACTCTGGATACACTAATTAAGCAGTTTATAGCTTTTGGGTCTGGATGAGAGTTGAGGTTGCTTGGACGTACTGATGTTTCTAGGTTTGTGCATTTAATGTTGCCACCTTTTCAGTTGGCCTTTTAAATACAATTAATCACAAAAATAGACAATGTAGTTTTAAGCCACTCAAATATGGAGATTACCTGCTTTTCTCTGTTTTATAGCATATTAAACTGAATATCTTTATAGACATTTTAAAGACATTACCCTGGATTTTGAAAAACTGGATTAATCTATGATGAAAACAATTGTTAGTTGCAGCCCTAAACATAAGCTAAAGTAGTAGTATGGAAAATCACATTTCCTGTTGATGTTCATCACATTAAAGGGAATGGGAATCAAACTTAGAAAATGCTTTCCAGTGTTCATTAAGAAAAAAATATTAATTGTAGTTCAAGGATTTATAAAACACATATAATATGAGTAATACTGCTGTTGATGTCTCTTAGCCCTACATCGCTTTTTAAAAATGTATTTAGGGTTAATTTGATGGGGACAGATACAGTATACATGGACAAACTGAGGACAGCTATCCAATGGAAGGGTCATAGTGTTTATAGCAGATGGTAGTTTGAAACACCCATCCCTAGAAAGTCTTTTGTCTTGTCTTTGTTTGTAGGCCGACCAGTCTGGACGCCTTTGTGTTTGGTTTTGTGGCTCCACTTTACAAAGCCAGTCTCCCCAGTAGCCCTCTGCAGAGTCACCTCAGACAGCTGGATAACCTCACAAGCTTCTGTGACAACATCCTCGCAGTCTACTTCAGCTCAGATCAACCTTGTAAGATCGCTGCAAACACTGAAAATACTCACACTCCTGTGGCTTCAGCTTGGCAAAATTCACATACAAAGATGCAGGAGAAGTTTAACATTACAAACACACAAAACAACTAACAACATCAGTGTTTGTCTTCTTCTCACATCTTTGTTTGACTGCATGCTTGCTCTTTGTATCATCTCTATTTTTTTTTGCCTAACACTATTCCTCTTCCACTAACTCTCTGCTATTTTCTGCCATTGTCCACTTACGTCATTTCTCTCCAGGTCCTCCCCCACCTGTTCAGGAAAGAATGGATGCCAACCTCCAGAAACTAACTCAGCTTGTAAACAAAGAGTCCAACATGATCGAGAAGGTGCTTCTGCTTTCCTTTTATCGTCTCTTTGCTTGGGTTCATGGTTGCATTTGGCAGGTACAGTCTCAACTGTACTAGAAGTAGATATAGTGTATATAGTGTAGTGTATAGAATCATTGTCATATTGTTTTCTGCGTGTGCATGTGTGCTCTAACTAAACTGGACACCCTATACTGTAGATGGATGACAACCTTCGCAGCAGCCCTCAGCACAAACCCCACAGACCAGAACCCAAACACAGTCTGGCCAGTGAGAAGAGCTCTACTCCTGCCTAAGCCCTGACCTGTCAACCCTGGTCCAGCTTTATGAATGGAGGAGGAACCGCCTGTAGATGTGCAGTTCTGAATCTGACATCCTAAAATCAAAAACATTTCATCCAGCTGAACTATAGTTTGAATGAAAAATAACTTTAATAATAAAGGGAGTATGACTACATAATTATTAAAGAGAAAACTAATGATGATAGATTTCAAAGATGTTGGTCTGAAAGAAAAAGGGAAAGTGCATGTGTGAGGTTTTTAAAGCAGTTGAGCGCATGTATGTGGTTATGGATGGAATGTTTGATGCGAAAGACACAAAAAGTGAAATGGAAAGCTGAAGGAAATGAAAGTTCCCCATGCACACATCTTTCCTCATATCCACTGTAAATATGTTCTGTAAATTCTAATGGCATTTAAAATAGTGTAATGTACAGAATGTATGCAGTCATGACTATAGAAATATCCCATCACTTATTTTGCTTTGCTCTTACCTCTGCATTGTATAGTTGTAAATATCTTTTACTTTTTTTTTATTTTCAGCTTCTAAATGCTATTTACTAGCTACACTGGGGTGATATATACACACTGTATTAACTTATTCATGCAAAACACGTGGGACTAATGTGTGTTTTTGTGTGAGAGTTTTCCCAAGGACTATCAGTTACAAGTGTCTTTCAATTAGACTTCATTTGTTATGCAAGATATTCTGTGTCATTAACGATCCACTCTCTGTTGTTGCCATAGATTTCCACAACTAACTAACTAACTATATATATATATATATATATATATATATATATATATATATATATATATATATATATATATTTTTTTTTTTTTTTTTTTTTTTTTTCCTGTGCTGTGTTGTCATTTGCTGTGCCTATTTAAGAGTCACCTTAAACTGAAGTGTCTGTCCCATTTGGGAATGTCTCATTCATAATTATTTTTTTTGTCTTTATTTTTAACTGGACAGTGAAATGAGTTGCCATGTTTCTACTGTCCTATTCACTAACATCCTCATCTGGGCTCTTGCAACTCCCAGAATGTCTCTTTATGGTTACATTCACTTTAAAGCTGTGTGTGTGCGTGTGTGCGTGCGTGCGTGTGTGCACCAACCATACGGGTGCAGTATGCCTTCATGACTGCTGGTGTCTTTGTACTATTATCAAAATATTAACAGTGTCCTTAGATACATTGCCTTAATTTATTTTTTTGTCATTTATTTTACTGTTTCTCATTCTCTGTAGATGGTTGGTACACCTGTCATATTTTTTTTCAAAGCAAAATAAACAATATCGTTTCATTAAATGTGTCTATAAACAGTCAAGTGCAGGCTGATTCAAATTATATGAGCTGTTTTCTTTCTATTTTCTGCTTTAAAGGACGTAGATGTTTTCGCCATCTTCTAAGCCGATGCAGCAAGGCGTGCTATTGGCTGACTTGTTTTTCCAGTGATAATTGCAGAAGATTTCACCCTTGCCCAACATGCTTATTGTGTGATTGGTTGTTTAAATGCTGGGAGGATAGTGAGCTCTTTGTTTGGTTTTGGCCTTAGACATGGAAAAAATTAGAGTAATTAGTTTGAAAGGAGATGATGAATACTTGACATCAGACATTGTAGAAGTCATCAGTTGCGTGAGGGAGAGACCCCTGCTGAGACTTCTCTTGGCTGGCTATTTAATAGGTGTGGTAAAGGGAAATAAATAGCACATTTGGATCTGTTGTCAATTTTGTGCTAATATCTTACTTGTTTGCGTCTTTTCAATTGCAGTGATTTAACAACACGATTGTCATCGTGTTGTGTTTTTCTGGGTTAGAAAAATAGTAATTTGTAGAATTAAACGTATTAAATAACTGGTGTTGAGATAAGGTGCAAAAACAGTGCCAAGTCTGCAGCAGTGAGACTGGGTCCTAACTTTCCGCTGTAACAGAAATAGATCCTTCCTGAGTTTAGCTACAATACAAATGGTTCCAATTTCCCAACCCAGTGTTGTCAGTCCCAGTCACTTTTCAAAGAGCTGTCCTTCAAATCCCAGCTGTTCCCTGATGGTCTGCATGTGTTTGCCCCACACCCCTCTTCTCCCTCTCCTCCCTCTCCTCTCTCTGTTTTCCCAGAAATGAGGAAAGGTGTCAGAGATGAGAATAAAAGGTAGGCTACAAGTGCCTGGAAAACAGTTTAGTAATAATTGTGAAATGACATGTCCCCTGGAGAACCATGTAGCTTTGTCAGCAAGGTGTATGACTCCTATCAACAACGTCAACGTCTAAATGCATGATAGATTTAGCAGAAGTTGTTAGGATTGGTGGCAGAAATGAATTAGAGCCTGATTTTGAGCAAATATTACAGCTAATGGAGTACTGAGGCCCCCCTAGTGGTGAATGTATGTTAGAAAGGCTAATGAGCTGAAAACAAACAAGCAGTCCATTTTTGCAAATAGAAAAATAAACATGTTCATTCAAACTCAGACGTGAAAATCAGTTTACAAGACAAAGAAAGGAAAACAGGCCATCTCCACTTGTTGCGAATCACACATTAAATATAGAAGAGATCACATCTGTTTACAAAGGTTATTTACACACATTCACAATATGAAATGCAGTTCAAAAGTGCCACAGTATGTCTCTTGGAGCTATAAACTCAGTGTCTAAACTTCGTGATGACAGACTCTATTGTTTGTCTCAGTAATGATACAGTGTGTGTTTGATTGCAATATGGTTGGATCTCACTAGAACACACAAACCCATCAATGAGGCCTCTTTAAAAGAATAGGACCCAGCATGTCTTCTGATATTTGTATATTTTATGTCCTGCCATATCTGCACCTTTCTCAGTAATGCAATGGTGGTCATCAATTATAATACAGTAAGAACATTCAAATTAAAATATGTCCAACATGAACTGTAAACTCCTCAGTGTGTGAGGCAGATAGCAGAGCTAGCTGTCCTTGGTAAACTCCGGCACCTCCAGCACCATGCTGACCTCCAGGCTGCCGGGCATCTCCAGGGCCAGGGTAGGGTGGCACGGCTGGGTGAAGCGCTGGCAGAAAGTGCCTAACAACTGACCACTTTGGGCATTGTAGAAAGATAAACGACCACGCTGGTAATCCAGGAGAGTACCCACTCGCTCAGGCATCTCAATCACAAACACACTGGACTGGACTTCATTGTGGAGCAGCTGATACCTGCAGCTGGACAGACAAAGAGAGAAAAGCAGGGTTTAGACCAGAACAGTGATGGAAAGTAGAGTAAATGGAAGGGTTTATGCATTTATGCATACCCTGATGGTGTAGGAATACACTGCAAACACCATGACAGGCTGTTTTCCCCGAGTGGGCTGCTTCTATTGGCTGTGCTGTATGCCACTCCTAGCCTGTAAGCTGTGCTTCCTGACACAAGGGTCTCCCAGTAGTAATGCCCTTGTGCCGGCAACAACTCACCCAGGATGGATGGACACCTAGAAAACACACAAACTCTGGTTTACACATATTCTTTAAAAGGTTGAGTGGTAGGAGCTGAGTCAAACTTACTCATTGTCTGTAGATGGTGTGTTTTTATGTGCGTCCTGAGAGTAGTGGAGGGTGGTCTGGTCCACTGACAGCTCCAGGGCAGGGTGAGCTGAGGCTTTCAGCAGGTGGAACCTTGTACCTGAAAATAGTTAAGAGAATATAAAAAATTAAAACATGAAGGAAATTTGCATGGAATTCTGTACTGGTTTCTTATTTTTAATGTTGTGTAATGTGTAATGTGTGTGTGTGTGTGTGTGTGTGTGTTTTGTTACCTTTGGTGGAAATGAGGGCAGCCTCGCTCTGTTCGCTGGCTCCAGACTCGTTCACAGCTTTGATGTAAAACAGATAATTCTCATTGGGCTGCAGGAGAACCCTCTGTTCACAGCTTTTGATGCCTGTGAGGGACCTACGTGTGTCACACACACACACACACACACACACATGCACGTATACAGATTAAAGGAATAAACCTTGGTACATGTATAAAATATTTATACATGCGTGTACCTATCTGCTTAAACCAAACACCCACCTGAGCCCCTCTCCCTCCAGTTCATACTGGCGACAGTACTCTAGGGTGTAACTGTGTTCGGGAGTCTGACTTGCTGAGCTCCACCGCAGCGTGGCTGAATCCCACATGACAGTACAGCGCTCGGTGTCAATCACTGGCACTGATGGAGCTGCGACAAAAACAAGATGTCAATAATAGTTTAAAATTAACTTTTGTTTTTAAAGGTCTTTCTCGACCCCCAAACATTTTTTAGATACTGTAATATAACATAAATTACCAACCTAAACTCCCTTCACAATGCCGGTAAAGAATAAAATGATGCTCTACAGTTTTATCAGACAAAGTCGTTTGTTGTATTGTTGTAGCTCCAGTGAGCGGACTGACCAGTTCTGAAGGAGAGTCTCTCGCTGGGCAGAGAGCAGCCTGTATAGTTGACAGCCATCACCCACACCTTGTATGTCCTGTCAGGCTCCAGCTCCTCCAGGACACAATAACTCTCCTTCACTGTCACACGGTACTCCTCTGACACAGCTGTGGACAACAGCAGCCACAGCACATTCACATTTGTATGTATTTAGTAACTCAGGAAGTCACAGCCAGATTTCATATCAACAAAATCTATACCTATTATAAATCCAACAAGATGATATACCATAAAATGTGTATATGTGAAAAAAGGACCTATTACATTTTTTTATTAAAATGTAATTTCTTTAAACAGTACATCAATTTGCCTGAAGTAGAAAAAAAGATGGGAGCACTTTGAACTTTGGCCACCTTTTCCCAGTTTAAACACCATGCTGAAAGTATTTACCTCCTTGTGGATCCTCCATGCAGTAGACCTGGAAGCAGTCTATGATATCTCCAGGGTTGACCCTCCAGTAAACGGTGACACTAGTGCTGGTGGCTGAGCCTGACTCCTGAGGCTGCAGCGTAGGTCTCTGAGGCACTGAGGCACAGACCAGGAGACATAAAAGATTCATAACTGCCGCATATGCTGTATATGCACATGGCACAAGACGTCAGGTGTATCTGCAAAGATATGTTTACACCAGACCTACCTGGGATTCCCTTGCGCTGTGCGAGGTGAGAGCTGGAAGTGTTGCCCTTGGCATAGTCCTCGAACACCAGCAGTCCCTTGGGACCCAGCTCCAGTGACATGGCTGAGTCCAGAGCTGCCTTTAGACTGAACACACAACCACAGCATTTATCCTTTAGCCACGATCACAGGTCAGTTTCAAAAAATTATTTTCTATATGCTGAGCAAAGTATAGCTCTGCAGGTCAAGCAGCAAACTCTTTGGTTATCACTATCTAGTGCAATTCTAGTAAAACTGCTAGAAAACCACACTAGCTCACAGTCCATTCACTGAAAGCGCATTACCTTGCATGAATGTCTTCAGGTGACTAGTGGGAGAACAGAACGAAGAGGGATTTATCAGATATGTCATATTAAACCTAATCATTGGCCCGAATATGATACCACTGATCAATAAGCCTCAGGACGTACCCGTGCGTCAGTGTCAGCCTCTCTGGCCGTGGTCTCCAGAGTGGCTTTGGTGAAGTCGATGCTCTCCTGGAAGGAGACAATCTGGTCATATAGCTGCTCCAGCTTGGCCTTCTTCTCCTCTTCCATGCTGACAGACATGTCGTTGTACTGCTCCATCACCAGAGCCATCATCTCCTCATTCTGCACCCGCATCGCTGCCTCGCTCTCCACACACTGGTCCTGGTCGAGAGGAGAGGGACACAAAATGGATATCACAATTGCAAATATTCACATATGAAATAGTGTGTATCATGTCACTTAATGACAGTGGCAAATATTAAAAAGAGGTATTGTCCGTCCCATTTAGTATTAAATGTGAAGTCTGTTTGTTTTACCTCTACAGAGTTGTAAGCCAGTTCAAGCTCAGACACCAGGTCCTCGATGTTCTCTGACCTCCCCTGAAGTTCTGAGATCCAGTCACTCAGCTTCTCCTGATAAAAATACACACTTGTAAGTAAATATATCGTGTTTATATCCCAAAGCTTCTGACAACAAGATAACGCTGGGGTAATAAACACCTTGGATAAAATGTTGCATACTGCAGCTTTAAGGGGAATCATCAGAGAGGATATTCTAGAAGGAAGAACGGTGGCAATCCCCTGTAACCCCCCGGGAACTGACAGCTCATATTTAGGGCTGACAGAAAACAGGTGTGTGTGTGTGTGTGTGTGTGTGTGTGTGTGTGTGTGTGTGTGTGTGTGTGTGTGTGTGAGCTACTTGCACACATCCATGTCTGCTAAAGTGTAGTTTTGCAAAGTGGTCTTGGTAAACTTGGATTGATTTTCCCCTCTGTGGAGTATCAGAATAGGCTGCATTATAGCTTTGATCTTTGTCTTATTTACAGCTGTCAACATTTAACATAAATACAATATCACACACATGCACAAGACCCAGTTCAAATATCATCTGAAAATGATATTTGATCATCCTCAGTTTGTTCCTGGTGAATGAAATGTCTATGGCATGAATTGCAATTTAAAAACTAGACAGATGGCTTTTGGAAAACTGCAAATAAAAGACAACAACATTTATATTTCTTCCTTGCTAGAAGGTGCTATAACATTAATAACACACAAACATTAAAAACACAAAACAAACAAAAACAGATTTTAAAAAAAGCAGATGGCTGACCCTGTGCTGACCCGTATGGACAGTGAGGGAGAACATTGTGTGTTTGTGTGTGTGTGTGTGTGTGTGTGTGTGTGTGTGTGTGTGTGTGTGTGTGTGTGTGTGTGTGTGTGTGTGTGAACAGATCACATATCAGTCTCCATCTGATGATGTCACACTGGACCTTTTCACAGGATCAAAGCTGAGCATTACATCACAACAATGTAATGTGCTTGGCATCCTGAGAGCATGCAGTCTGAATGGAAAAGTTATAGCCGACTAATTTAGGAGCACTTTGATGACCCAAACTAATGCAAGTAAAGTGTGTGTGATCATAACCGTGTGTTGTAATAATGCTGGTAAAGTGTATGATGATGAGCTGCTATTTGAATACAGCATGCCATCAGACATGAGAACTGCTGCTGCGTCGTTTCAGCTGCAGCCTGCTAAGATGATCAAACATCTGGGAGACGCTGTAAATCCTCTGAGGCCACATAGAAAAAAAAAGAATAAAAATGTTATCTGATCTAAAAAGGAATATTTAAAGATTTGGGTAAGAATGCTTATTGGCTCCCAAAATGTTAAACTAGTCTTTTAAATCTATTTTTAACATTTTGCTACACCCTTTAATATATGTCTAATATGTCTAAAATGTATAATATTCATTCATGACAATACTAATACTTTGCATGTTAACTTAGCCATACATTTTACTTTAACAGTGCAATCAGTACTGTTAATAGTTAGGCTATTGATGGTCTACTTGTTATTAACTAGTAGCAATAAATAGTTTTCCAACTAAGATTTTTTTTTTTTTTTAAATAAATGTTAATTAAAGGGCAGTAATTAAATGTGATAAATGTATTAATGTCTACAGTAGTCATTTACAACTTTTAATGAAGGGAAATTAATTAAAAGTTGTCCGGTACAGTATACATACAGTATTTTATACTTATTTATCATAATTTTGGAGGATTTAGTTTGCAATACATTGCATTATACAGAGAAGTGTTCCTGTTGTTAAGCCCCCTCACATTTAATGGGTTGGACAAAATAATAGAAAAACTTGTCAGTATAACACAATACAGCTCAATAACACCACAAACTCCAAAATGGCCATACAGTTGAATCAATACCTCTTTTAAACAGTTTTGACAAAAACTGAACATTACAACATTCATAAAGGATTCACTGTTGCATTCATTTTAGCTAGGTCACTATGTGGCGCAAATAAACAAACTGGATGTATATTCCTTTTTTGCCAAAAATTAATTCAAGTACAGATAAATAAATGTACAGTATGTTATCCACAGTGACATTAAGACATGTTTGGGTTCAATTAGACTACAGAGGGGTCTATCTCCTTCTTAGACCTCTTCTGAACAGTAATACAACTCCAAAAACAGAAATTCAAACAAACAGATCTATCAGATATGGTGCAAATGAAAATCCATTGTATTTAAGTTTTACAGCTGGGGTCGCTAAGACCACAAACAGAAGTGATAAGTATCAATGTATCAAGGTGATGAAACAATGTTTTGTGAGCTATAAAAGACTGGTTCTGGTCTCCAGGACCCCAAATGCAGCATTGGGGTTAAAAAGCTGTGACAACCATCAATATAAACTCAAGCAAATGTAAATGCATATATATAAAACATCTTCCCATTCACAGAGAACATTACCTTGATTTCCTCGTAGGCTTGGTCCACAGCAGCAACTTCGTGGCCGTGATGCTCTCCAGACACATAGTCATCCTCGGCCAGCAGACATCCACAGGTGATACAGAACCAGTCCATCCCCTGCAGCTCAGCAGCCAGTCGGGCCTGACTCTGCTCCTCTGCATCGATGATTTCATAGTCAGCCTCAATGAGTTCTTCTTCTGGGGGCAGATCCAAGACTTTCTCCTCCGTCTCCACCTCCATCCTCTCTTCTCTCTCCTGACCAGACTCAGGTTTTGGTTCCTCTGCATCTCTTTGTGTTTCAGGTTCTGGCATATCTTTTGCATCCTGTTTAGATATTATCTCGTATTCAAGCTCCTCAGCAATCACCTCTGGAGCCTCTGCAACTGCCTCATCTTGCTCTATCTTTTCTTCTACATCTTCTCTGTGCAGATCAATCTCTGGACTGAAATCCTCTGTAACAATGCTTGTTTCTGGGGCATCTTCCACCTTGTGAATGTCTGCCTTTTGTTCTACATCTGCTGTTCCTGACTTTGTATTCTCTCTTTGTAGCCCGGACAAATCCTCCTGGGGAGTACAGCTCCTCAGAGGGGAAAGGTTGCCCTCGTCTTCTTCAAAGTCCCAGTCCATCCTCTGCTCCTCTGTGTTGGCCTCCTCCACATGAGCTGGAGGAGAGTACCTCCTGTCTAACTCGTTTCTGGGTAGTGCGTCTTCATTTAAAACAATGTCAGGTTTTATTTCCAGTTGAGGCTCTGTCATTGTTTCTACATTTGGGGCCTGAAGAGTGTCTGGGCATGTTGTGGTGGTTTCAGGTGCTATGAGATGTTCACATGTGCTGTCAGGTTCAGAGAGAGCTACTGTATCACCTGTAGTCTTCTCTGACGACTGACTGATTGCTATGTCCATCTCTACAGCTTGTCCTTTGGGGACAAGGAGGATGAACTCATCACCCACATTCACCATCCCCTGAGCAACAGTGTCCTCCGTGGGGTTTTTATCTTTGGCTTCAGTTATCAGCTCATTGTCAGTTACTGACTCCTCTTTTTGATGCTGCTTGGATTCAAGAATTTTAAGCTGTTTCTTATCTGAATCTGTCTTCACTTCTTCTGGCAACACCGGTTCAGTTACTTCATTTGAGATCCCAGCTTTAACATCTGACTCCTGATCAGCTTCAGTAATAAATTCAGACGGCTGGCTCTCAACTGTACTTTCCTCTGCCAGAGCCTCTTGTTCCTCCTCTCCTTCAGCTGTGTGAACATCCGTTGTCTCAACACTTGTAACTTCCCGAAGATCAATCTGAACTTGAGTTTGGATCTCTCTTTCATCCGCGGCTTTTTCAGTGACCTCCACTAATGCCTGTACTGCAGAATCACAGTCAGTGGTGACCTCAACAGGTGCAACATCTTCAGGAACAACTTCCAATGCTTCTTTTAGTGTTGTTTCGGCAGATGACTCTATTTCAGTAGAGGTGAGCATTTCCTGTCTATCAATCTCAGGTTCTTTCACTTCAGCCGGGGCCTTTGCTATGGCCTCAGTAACTACTTTCTCATCAACAGCCACCATCTCAGTGTCAGCAGCTGCCTCCTCAGACAAACTCTTCTCAGTGATGATGGGAGGCGCCTCGCTGCTTACAGGTGTTACCACGGCTGTCTCCTCTGCAGCATTTACAGCCACCTGAGTGTTTTTTTCTACCACTTTTTGTGTCTGACATGGCTGCTCAGTTTCAATAATGCTAGTTGTTTCCGCTGATTCAGTAGAGGTAACAATTTCCTGTCTATCAGTCTCAGGTTCTTTCACTTCAGCCGGGGCCTTTGCTATGGCCTCAGTAACTACTTTCTCATCAGCAGCCACCATCTCAGTGTCAGCAGCTGCCTCCTCAGACAAACTCTTCTCAGTGATGATGGGAGGCGCCTCGCTGCTTACAGGTGTTACCACAGCTGTCTCCTCTGCAGCATTTACAACCACCTGAGCTGTTTTTTCTACTGCTTTTTGTGTCTGACATGATTGTTCAGTTTCAATAATGCTAGTTGTTTCCGCTTGTTCAGTAGAGGTAACAGTTTCCTGTCTTTCAGTCTCAAGATCTTTCGCTTCAGCCGGGGCCTTTGCTATGGCCTCAGTAACTACTTTCTCATCAGCAGCCACCATCTCAGTGTCAGCAGCTGCCTCCTTAGAGAAAGTCTTCTCAGTGATGATGGGAGGCGCCTCGCTTCTTACAGGTGTTACCACGGCTGTCTCCTCTGCAGCATTTACAACCACCTGAGCTGTTTTTTCTACCACTTTTTGTCTCTGACATGGCTGCTCAGTTTCAATCATGCTAGTTGTTTCTGCTGGCACTTCTCTCTGATGTTCTTCACTCTGCTCTGTTTTCTCTACTTTACTGTCCACCTGCTGAGTTTCTGGAAGTGGTTCATCAGTGCTGCTCTCAGGAGGCTCAGTCTGGTCTCGCTTTACCTCACGTGTCACCTCCAGATCCTCCATCTGATCCTCTTCCAGTTTAGACTCATGAACTGATTCTTCCGAGGCTTCTCTGACAGTCTGCTCTTCAGTCCCCATGGAAAGTTGTATTTCCTCCCTCTCCTTTTCTGTCTCTGTAACTATTACTCTTTTCTCTTCGAATGTTGCTGATTGTAAGTCGTCGCTGTTATCTCCAACACTGACTTCCTGAGTCGTTGTTTCCTCTGTCTTTGTCTTGTCCTTGTCTTCTTCTCTGTCCAGTCTTGTTAGACATCCTGTTGTGTCAAACTCAGACTGCGACCACATCATCCTCCCCTCCCTCTTATCCTCTAGTGATTCTGGTTGATCCTCCACTGTGGGAGTTTCATCCTTCAAAATAAACTTCTCCAGGTACCCGTCAGCCTCCTCGGAATCTGACAAACGTCTCCTATAGGTCTTCTCAGATGCCACGCTCTCTGCCTCGGAGTGTTCCCCGTCGCTCTTCGTCCTCTCGCCTACAGCGTCTTCGTAAAGGTCTGAATACATAAAGGACATGGCGGTGGGCTCTTCCAGCAGGATGAGGTCAATGATCTTAGGGGGTCCAGAGGATATATAAATGGGCGTGAGAGTGGTCTCTTCACTCCCAAATAACGCTGAGCCATTCTCCTTCCCAGATCTCTGGCTCTCTCGTCTCCTTCTCATTGCACTCTCCGCCTCATTGTCTTCTCTCCTCGGCAGTGCCTCAGCAGGAGCTCCTTCTCCGTAGAAGACCTCATCCAAGCGTTCCCCAACTATCTCCACATCTGTAACAAAGACAAAGGAGTCCTCTGATGCAGACGGGCTGTCTGTGGCTGTCTCCTTAGCCGGCTTTTGCTCCTCCACTTGGGGCTTCGCTGCAGGCTGTTCTGCCTCCTCCTGCAGCTCTGGAGCTTCTTCTCCAGGAGTCACCACATCAACCAGAGTAAACTTCTCAAAGTAGTCTATGTCGCCGGTGCTCTCCTTCTGAGTGTGTCTGAGCTCTGTGTCAGCAGAGTCTTGCTTTAAGGGCTGAGGAAAGATCACAATCAGGAAGTCAATCAATTTGAACAATTACATGTTCAAAAATGCACATTTACTAGTCAAATGAACATATTCATTTCATGTGATTGGGAGAAAAAGGCAAATGAAACCAAAACTAGTGTTAGAAAGTGTTAGAAAAAGAATACCTCATTATTACCACTCTCAAATCTATCAGATAAATCAATAAATACCTCTTGGTGATGCATCATTTCCCCCTCCTCTGGCAGGGTATGGTTTTGTTGCTGTGTCCAGTCATGGTGGTTTCGGGACCTGATCTTTGGAGTCTCGTCCAAATAAGACAAATTGTCCTGCAACTCTGTGCTCTCTTCCTCATCCACAGTGGGAAGTTTGGAGGGGACTCTGATGTTGAGAATCTCATAACCCTCTGAAATCAAACTAAACAGCTGCTGATCTTTATTTTTGATTTCCTCCAAGTCTGGCTCTGTTTCGGTTTTCTCCTGTTTAACATTGGGGAGGGAAACCTCTGCCATCTCCGGTCTCTCCACTCCAAGGGCTGAAGCTGATCTTGAACTACCAGGTCGGCTCAGCCTGTCCCCCAGCCTGCTGCTCCTTCCTCCAGACCTCGTCCTCCTGCGGACTATTTTCTCCTCATCGAAGACGATGGTGATCTTTCCTGCGGCTCCAGAGCCCTCCATGCTGTAGGCTTCAGAGATGGAGCTGGTCTCAGAGGCCCAGGGAGTAGAGCAGCGGCTAGAGGCTGTCTCCCAAACAATACCACTGTCCTCACTCTGAACAGTTACCATAGAGAATGACGGATCCACCATCAGGCACTGGAATTTGGGCTTCACGGACTGGTCCTGGACAACCTCTCGCAGACTGGAAGAGAGAGAAATGGCCAGAGTTAGAGGAAAGACAGCAGGCTGCAGTTCACGAGAATAGGGGGGACATGACTAAACAGATCATTTTGGCACAGCTCGTGAAAATGCAAGCAGAGAACAAACCAATTAATCAAATCAAAACATATCTGAGCAAGATGTGCCAGCATGGAAACCAAAACCACCACCACCAATTCACGTTTTGCACCTAAGGCAACTTAGCAAATCTAAGATGAAAACACGATAACACCTGTTGATGTACTCTCAAGATGATTACTTGAGAGGTGTAGATCTCCAACATTAGACCAGGCGTCTGGTGCCAGGCTGCCAATGTGAGCGACAAGCTGAAAAAATAATGATCAAATGCGCTTTGAGCTGTCCCTCCTGCTATCAATACAGCCCAGCCCCTGCAGGGTTACAGCAAGGTGACGTCCCAAAGCGTCATTCATGTAATATTAGAGAAGAGATGCCTGGCCTTCCAAGATACATCCAACATATCAGTGTCTTCTACTATTTATGACATGGCAAGGAAAACTAGAGCACCCAGTATGAAACATGATAAATGAGATGTAAAATATGGGATGGTGAATAATATCAAATATTGGAATAGAGCTGCCTGCAGTGCCACACTGACAATTCCTTGTATGAGCTGAAGAACAGATGATCATTTAGTATTTGGAATGAAATGTGTGACTGCTGCTTTATGTCACTTGGACACACTGGTCCAGTCATGCTCTCCAGACAGACTTAAGGCTCCTCTTTTCTCTCTTTAAAGCAAAATGTATTTGAATTAATAAGATCAGAATCTAGTTTCTCACAGACTCCATTCAATATATTTCACTGTAAGATCTCACAGCAGAAAAGACCCACTTTACGGAAACAAAATAAGCCACAATTAAGGTTATTCAGCTTGTAAGATCCAGTGTGTAAAGCACCTGTTTTGCAGTTCCTCCACCTCGTCTTCATCGTCCTGGCTGATGGCCTCTGAAGCCTCACTCTGAAACTCCTGCAGCTCCGTCATCTCAGAGTCCAGACTCTCACATTCCTCCATCTTGGTAATAAGTTACAGCTCTCCCCTTTGCAGTCTCCAATGTTGTTTTTCTGTGGATTTTAGAGTCCTCTTGATGTTTCAGCCACTGTGATTTCGGAAGAGTTGGTCTGCCTGTTTGTGTCATTCTAAGTTGGGAGCAGTCCATCTGACTCAGCCAGAGACAGAAATAAACACAGTGGGGAATTAAGGTGGAGGGGAGTGGAGCTAGAGAAGAGAGCAGAGGAAAGGTAGGTCTCACTGGGTCTTAGAGTTTGTTGTTAGTGCACTTAACCCAAGAAGTAGTTAGAAGTTAGAAGTTGAACTTATCATGAAAAGATTGTTATAGATATGGGAAAATTATCTTTATCATGGTCTGTGCCCGCTGGATGAGCCAGTGTGGCTTTAAGATCAAAATTCCCCTTGCTAAGTTAAATATAGCCTATGTGCTGAAACAGTACCCCGTGGTCCCCCTGCTGCTGGTGGCAACCCTAAACAGCACGCACACATGCATACATGTTTTGTAAGGTATCTACCACCGAGCAGTACTGGCACTATGTAGAAGTCATAAAACTAGGTGTAATAAGGTGTCAAACCACGTAACAAAAATTAATCAGCACAAGAGCTGCCAGATGAGGCTGCAGAGAACACTTAAACCAAAGGTGCAGATATCCAGGAACCATCTTTAGTTTTATATTCTTTGTTAAGGCCTCTGTAACACAAACACCTATAACATACTAAATGATGTCAGAGCTCACGATGACAGTGGATAATCTGCATTAGCTTGAGGAAACAAAATGACTTTAAAAATAACCGGTGGACTAGGTGGATTGGACCAGATCTATGGGATGGTATTAGTGTTACGGTCAATGTCTGTTAACAGTTCTTGATTTTTTTTAACTGCAAGGTAATCAAATTTAATATTGTGTGATGAGTTAGGAAGGGTTTATTCTTGAGACCTGTTTACATCCCATACCCCTGAATAAATAACCATAAAACATAAAATGAAGGATGCTACCAAATGTAATTTTGTCAAATATTCAATGCATCTGAATACGAACGACAGCTACAAAAACAGAAGCCGATGTACAGTTTAATATGATTTCAGAACTTCTATAAGTAAAGCCAAGAATTCAGCAGGTTTCACATAGAGCTCAAAAATATGAAGTGAAAACAATCTTCAAAGATTTCACTCTTTTAAATAAACATTTAAAAGTCAGTAATGTACAAAATGTACAAAAAGAGCTGAGAAAAAAAGAAACTCAAGAAAAAGAAAACATCAATTGTAAATTCTTCAAATAACTTATGCATTAAGTGAACAGAAAATGAGTGAATACCATCTATCAAGAAGATAGTGAACTAAATTCCCACAGCATAGGCCTCAAGTGTTGCCAGACTGGAGTGACAAAAAGTAGCCCAATCAGAGCCAAGAACCAACCCAATCATCATAAAAGTAGCCCAATTTTTATTTATCACACAGGAAAGGTTTTTTTGTTAGTATGTGTGCACAATTAAATAAAAAGTAGCCCAATTGGACGGAAATTGGCCCAATCTGGCAACACTGGTTGACACCAGTCTAGGGGAAATAATACAAGACATCATGAGCAATGATGAAGAAGTAACAATATCCAGAGTCTGGCCTATTCACAACCCTCTAATGATCACCTCTGAGTCACTTAAATTATGCTACTAACTTAAACATCACTTAACAGCAAGCTCAGTTTTCAGAGGAGGTTAGAAACTTAAAGATGGTAATAAAGAACAGAGGGCATTTAATGCAGCTGTAGAAAAAAGTGTCTATGGTGTTTAAACCCACAATAGCTTCACTATTGACCTAGAAAAATAGAAAAAAGGCTTTGATTACAAGTTGGTCCAGACAGGCTGAAGATACTGTATATATTTGTACATACATGTGGCAAAAGAAAATTATTGGCATATTCTTCAAAACTGTACAGTTTGGCTCTAGCAATGTGGACATAACTAAAATTGAGATCAGAGGAGATAAACTTGGTTGAGACGAACGTCAACACTTTTGCTTCCATTTATGCCAGCTTCAGATTTGAGCAGGGTGCAGGCATTATTTTGTCTTTTCATACTTTGTCAGTACACTTGACTTCTTCCCAGGAATGCTATGTGTTGGGAAACAGGGCCATGTAGCAGCATTAACTAGGTCTAATAACACTGACCACTATCATCACGCTTCAGTGGGGCATCTCTCTGTCACCAGTTTATGGGACAGGATTATGATTTCAGAGCCCTCTGGTGTCACTCTTATTATTAGTTTTAATCATTTGGCAAAGTCTGCTAAGCATTGGAATATGAGTGCAGTATTTTCAATATGTACTGCAAAGGGAAATACAGTATGCGACCGATACCAATGCAGCCAGAGCATTCAGACTCCCAGTCTTTGTGTCTGTGAGTTACAGAGCAGCAGGGCTCCTCTCTCAGCACATCCAAAAGGTATCTGGTTGTTTCTGGGGACAGGCCTGTCTTGAGGTAGAAGACTCCCATCCGCTTGTCTAATAAGACGAGCGACCCCTTATCTCCTGGATGACTCCTTGTTAATGATGGCTCTGACTGGGATGATCGAGTTCAGGTCCTTCCTGTCCTGTAGTATCCGACATGACTGTGCAGACAAAGAGAGGTAAGAAGCAGGAGGATTATGAATAACTCATCGGCTTGGAGGAAGAAAGACAATGTGAAGGGAGTACAGTTATCAGGACTGGCATGTACCTCAGCAAACGTAGCTTTAATGGCATCAAACTTGATCTTCTCATGGACTGCCCTGGCAACGTTATTTTTTTCAAATGGCTCTGAAACACAAGGCATTGCTGTGACTCACCGGATATGTAGCATTACCAGGGACATTTCTTCCATTGATGCCCCAGTTACTGTTAAGTGGTGGTGGCAGTGGCATGTTATGTCCACTGAAATGTTTACCTTCCACACATATGTATTTGTTTCTCCACTCTTTAGAATTGTTCTTGGGCAAAGCTTTGGCCTCTCGAACAGAGATCACCTGCTTATCCCACCTGCAAGACACAGGAAAAAAAAAAAAAAAAAGCATGGGAATTATTTAGTGCTTATTAGACTAAAAATAAACACAATGACCAGGGTCCTTAAATATCATACCAGTGGCTTTGCAAATTTCAGCTATTCAACTATGTGCGCACTAACAACATATGCACACTAACAAACAAAGAGGAGGTTTTTCAGATAGATTCTGTTCCTTCCAGGCTCAGATGGTTTAAGTCAAATTCAGTGCAGTATAAAAACAGACAACTGGAACCTGAGAGGAGCTTGGGAAAGAGAATGTGAATATAGAACACTTATGTTTGTCAAAGATCCATGATTGTCTGCATCTGAGACTCGAGAATCGACATATTAACCTTCACACTATAGTCTGTCTATCAACAAAATCTTAGACGTTGGAGCTTCATTGAATGCATCGAATTCAAGGTACAAAGATATTTTTTAGTCATAGTTTAGTTTCATAGGAAATGTAGGGAGAATGTCCTCATCACTGTAAAAACCTTTTCTTTAGAAAATGTCAGCAGTAACGCAAAGCACATCCAATCAAGGGCAAACAAATGCAAAATCACTCAGCATGTGTGACCTGTTTGAGTGTTTAATACTGTGAAATGTAAAAAAGAATACAGTGCGCGTTTGAGTGGTGAGTACTAGTTCAACCTTGCGACTGTGACATGTCACAGTAACACACACACCGCAAACACAGGGATCATGGTATGTCATGTTAGTGCAGGCCAAAGGTCCCACCTGCTCCTGCCCCTCACCCAGAAACATGAAACCAGAGAAGAGGATGCAGGATAGAGGAGAGAAGAGGGACTGGAGAGGGAGAAGAAGTTGGCAAGAGGAGCAGGAGATGAGGAATGGGAGCAAGAAAATGAGTAGGCAAAAAAAAACAACACTAGACTCAGTAACGTGATGTCCTTGTGAGATACCTGAAGTCTGTGGCGTAGTATTTGAGAAAGCCCAAAAGAAGCTCTCCCAGAGAAGACTGGTTTGTTGAGATGTAGGGAGGGACGTGTTTGGGTCCCTCTGGAACCATGTCAATGTCCAAGAGGGCATAAAAACACTCCTGAAAATAAAGTAACAGGACAAAAAGACAAAGACTTAAAACTGAGCACATTCAGATTATTTGTGATGGATAAAGTAAAGTTAAAGTGATGCAGAAGTTTTTTGTTTTTTTTATTTAACTAGAGAGAAGATAAGAATGGATAGACGTGTCTGCAACGTAGCCAACGTTTTGTATTTTCCTATCGTTTGCCTGTTAAACATACTATCTGACTTAAGTTTACAGCTGCACCGCTTGTAATTAACCTGGACGAGAATGTACAAAAACAGATACACTGATTAACTGCAAAAAGAGACTCTTACTGGGTAGTCCCTCTGTAGAGAGGGAAGGACCGGTTCCTTAAGAGCTGTAAACAAAACAACACATTCAAAAAGAGATTCATAATGGTCAAAAGTACAAATGGAAATGACACAAAGGTTTTGTGTGTGTGTGTGTGTGTGTGTGTGTGTGTGTGTGTGTGTGTGTGTGTGTGTGTGTGTGCGTGTGTGCGTGTGTGCGTGTGTGCGTGTGAACTGACTCTGGAGGTAGTGCAGCACCATCAGCACAAGTGTGTAGCTGCTTAACGTTCCTTTGCTGGCATCATTGATTTGATTGTGCCGTGCCCATTTCTTGACAACAAGGATCATAGGTCTTATCCTGAGATCAGCTGAGAGAGCCCACACAACAACACAGTAGGTCAAATCTTTTTCTATCTTCCTTTCAAGCATAAAATTTGCTGCTTACGGCTACTGAACCAAATGATCAGTCACAGTTGGAGCTGAATAAATTAGACAGGAATTTTTAAAAGTTTGTGCCATAAAAGTCAAGGTATTAATGACGGTCTCACCCACCATAGGCATAACTCCTCAGAAGGAATGTGTTTCTGATGCCCACTGTGTTGTTGATATTCAGATCAAACTCCAGATCACTAGAGAGGGTAGGAGTAGTAAAAGAGTCATATGAACACTTCTTTCTGATTTAGACGACGTTGTCACACAAATAAAATAAAAAAATAAAAAAACAGGCTTAAGCAACTGTTTTGCTCCTACCTGCCTTTCTCTCTGAACCTGAGGATTGGTACTTTAGCTCTGATCAGCTGAGTCCTCTCCACATATGCTTTGAATCAAAACAAACATGAGATTTATGGTTGTTTTAGTTTCATTTTCTGTTCCACTGGGTAAATAGCTCCACCTGGTGGAATCGGTGGAGAACATAAAATATTTAAACATAATCCAACTACAAGAATCCACTATTAATCCCAGTATGTTTTTATTTTGTTTACTGAAACTAGTTGGTTATACGCAGCAAAGCTAAGTAAGACGTAAGTAAGAAAACATTAAGAAGTTAATAGTGGATAATAAATTATTCTAAATGACTATTTGTTTATTACTCACACAGTGACTTGAACAACCTTTGGAGGACAGTAAGGACATTAATAGGATCAGGTCTGTTCTGAAACAGAAAAAACATGCAAATGTTTAAGAGGAAGTGGGTATCTATGAAAACACACACACACACACACACACACACACACACACACACACTCAGTGATACTCACATTTCCCTTGAGGACCAGACACAGATCAGCATCACTGCTCCGGCAGCCCAATCCATTCATAGAAGACCCAGTCAAGTAAAGTCGTGCAACTGTGAGACACACACTAGTGAATAAGTATTACAACAGAAAGTCAGAGCAAAGCGTAAATGTGTATTTATACACACCTGCATAGATACTCTGTATGTCTTTCTGCAGCCGAGTTCGGCACGTCTCCTTCCGGGCCAAATCGGAAGTTTGCTGCTGGCACGCCTCAAACAGCTCCAGCATCTGTTCACTTAACTGAGGGCCCAAACACATGCACACTGGCTAAATACCCATACCTGCATGCACAGATAGTCAGACTTAATGTGTATCAGCTGCAAGTTGAGGCCTTTTGAATATACATTACCTTGTCCTTAGCGTAGGCCTGCAGGCTGTTGGAGCTTTCTGGGACAACTTTCACCTGAGGGTGGATATGGGCACGTGGGCTGGGATAACAGCTATCAAAACCAAAGGACGATCTTGACGACCCTGGCACCGCTTGGTCAGGACGACGAGGGGGAGTGGCCCGAGGTAAAGGGGAGCCTACTAATGTGTGGGAAGGGGATTCGAGGCGTTGGCGCTTCACAACATGGGGGCTGTATTCATCATTCTGCCTCCTGGAAGAAACACAATGATAAGGAAACGTGTGAAAAGACATGTTAAAAAGGAAAATATTCATAAATGGAGGCATGTTTAAAGAAATAAAAGAAGGACAGATTATTCAGTCAAGAATAAATGGTGAAATAACATACTTGCGCCCATTGGGGATAGTTGGTGTGTAAGGAGCTGGGACTCGAGGAGGGACTGGAGATAGGGCTGGATAGGGCTTCCATTCATATGTAGGCAACCTTTCTCGTCCAGAAACATAGAAGCTACCAATCAAACATAAACATATTACTAAAAAGGACACGAAAGCGCACGTAAGCGCAAGAAAAGTGCAAGTAACCATTTATACGTTTACTACTATTATAGTGATGCTGCGGATGTCTATCACACCAGAGCAAGTTGGTTTCTTGCTCACCTGTTGACAGCAGCCAGGCGTTGGTGATTATAATCGTAGCAAATAGGTACAGGGGGTGTCGGGTACAGGCCGTCACGGTAGGCTGACCGCCCCCTCGGTGCAGCGCTGCGGGGAAACATGCTGCAGTTCTTCACAGGGCTCCAGCATTAACTCCGTTGATTACCTGAAAGAAAGACAACAGAGCGATAATACAGCTGGGCTGTTGACTATCAACAGTACTGAACTCATCACCCAACAGGAATGGTAATTCAACGGAAACCGAAACTTACCAGTGATCTGACAATATAGGGAGCTAGCGAACGTTAGCTCAAGCACCACCTAGCTAACTTATGCTAGCTAATTCCAATATCTAACGACAAAAATCGGTTTCTTTGTAGAGTTGTGTGAAGACTGTGTCTACATATAATACGTCACTAAATGTTAAAGATGGTTACTTAAAAACTGAACTCTGTACCACTTGCCAAATTGCATGTCACATGTAAACAAAACTGTGCTAGTTTCCTGTGTATGTACATACTTCCGCATTGATGCCATGACGTAATGGAACTCGATTTAAAGGGGACTTGGCCATGCTGTTGAGGAAAACTACATTGTGCTATATTGGACATCTAAGTCAAGATCCAAAAATGGCCAGTCCATAGATTGAACTGAACTGATTTGTCACTGTGTATGCTCTTTAAAATGTTATTTTAGACACCGTACATCACAAGGGGGTAAGCTTCGCTTCAGAACTCAAACCTCCTATGGCGCCATTTTGATGCTACAAAGTGATCACCTCCCGTTAGCATTCCATTGACACTTTGACAGCGAATAACTTTACATCTGAAGCGTTTAAAGACTCTATTTGTCTATTGTTTATTTCTAAAGAAACACAACAATGTATTTTGTGTCATTACCAAGCGACTTACTGGCGCACAGTAGAGGAATTACTGTATAGTACAGGAGAAGCTTGCAGGCAGTTTCGACTTACGTTAGCTGTTTAGGTTTAATTACTGATGTTAACTAGCATTTTAGTTAGCAATAATTAGCCTGTGCCTATGTTTTCTCCTTACATACAGTATACCTACACTCTCCGTCTCTGCAAGATTCGGAATGATTGAGATTTCTCTTGGCACAGCTACCAGAACACTTCCAACTTTCAGACAGGTTGCTCACGTCACATTTACATTGTCTCTCTCAGTTGGAGGCTGCGCTGTAACGCTCAGCACTCACCGGAAAAGTGCTTCTAATATCCTTCACTGGTCTCCGTCCAGAGCAACGGGCTCTGTTGGTTTATATATGTCAATGGCATATCCAAATGAGTTTAATTTGGATGTAGAGCACAGAGCTGTGAAACAAATCAGCCCACTTACCATTATAAATCACCATTATCCATTGTCTGGGAAGCAGCTTCAGGATTTTTATCTACATGACATATTCACTACAGTCAGTCTTTCTCTACTGTTTTGCTGAAGGACTATGTTCAAATCCACACATTTAAACAGATTTTACATGCATGGATTCTATTTTAAGGTGTGTTATCCCTTAAGAGTCCACTTTGGTACCAAGAAGAGCAGAGGTGTATAAAGTACTAGAGATCCATACTTAAGTAAAAGTACAAGTGCTCTATCAAAAAAGTGACTTAAGTAAAAGTGCTCTTTAAGCACCACACTTAAGTGAAAGTATTAAAGTATTCAACATTTTTTGTACTTAAGTATTGCAAGTAGTTTATTTTAAAATGTATTACTCAAGTACTGAAAGTAAAAGTACAAGTACTGTGTTATTTAGTTATTAGCGTACGTAACTAACATACACACACTGTTTCTGTTGGAAATTAATAACATTTTCATGAATAAAAAGAATCAAGGTTATAATCAGGGGGTCCTTTGCACACATGTAAGGTTCTTTTATAGTTTTATCTTTAATTTTTATTAATTTAATGATTAATTGCTGGCCCATTGCCTACAAAATCAGTTGTCCTCGGATAGGAGATAATCATTTCAACTTGATTAAAAAAACATAAAGTAATAATTTAATTGAATAATATTGCTCAAAATGTGTCCCACATATTCGTCACCACCGTCAGATACTTATAAAAAGCAATAAAGTCAGGCAACTAAAAGGTCAACTACATTCCTGAGGACCCCATTTTCAAACCTTCAGCTCTACTGCATGCTTGAAGATCACTCAAGCTCCCTTAAATTTGTTATTTTCTCTTAAACTTGTTCATATTTTTGGACACTGCTACTGTCGCAACCATAACACGTCAACACCGTCTCTTTTGTATTACATTT
>NC_041335.1:16247182-16367182 GCF_004354835.1 Perca flavescens | reverse complement strand
TTTGGGTGTTGTCACCAACATGAAGCAATAGGGCTTATATTCAGTGAAAGAGTGAATACAAATGCTTTTCTCTGTTTCGCTATTTACTCCTCACCTACATTATACAGTTATGTAATTCTGAAAGAAGATGTGTAACAAAAGCATTTCTTCTCAAATATTCTCAGAGATCTGTGGACTGATGTACATCCTGTTCCGGGTCCTGCTCTATAGAGAAGGTTTGGAAACCGTATAAAATCAGAAGAAGGGGAATGTCAGCAGCTACAATGCTGCACCAGGCTCTAATGACAGAAAGTGGCTTCCTGTCTCTATGGTAGCACATTGACTGCTATCTTACACATCAACAACAGGCACCAATCAGTGATATATACGCCTAGTGCGCAGCACTGCTTATTTGCATGTCCCCTAACCCTGAGCTCAGCGGTCCCCCCCTCACCAAGCCTGTCGTTCGTTAATAGCTGTCTCTTGCAGTTCATTGTGATTAATTGCACAGCAGCAGGTTAACAATATGGCACAAGCTTGTTGCGATTGCAAGGCATCAGCCAAAACTCCTGCATTAACTATTTGCAATACACTGGAGGCTTCCCAGGGCCCACTCTGCCCTCCTACAGTGTGGGCAGCACATCATTCAGCAGCAGTCTCCCACTCAGCTTCAGCTCTCCACTGGGCTCTGTCACACTGGTGACTAAGTTACTGTTATGCAACTGACTCAATGACTCAATTGATCTACAGTGGAATAAATTGTAAACTGTGATTCGAAGCACTGCTACATACAGTGTGTGTATTAAAGTCTGAATATGTGCAGGTGCAGATGAGATAAAAGCATACATAGGTGCAGATCTGCTGTGTGGCTGCTTGTCTAGCAGTAATGGCACAGACAGATAGAGTCATATTTCACTTCAGGCCTTGTGGCTGAATACCAAGCTACTTACAGCTCTAATGGTAATGGCACAGAAGAGAACATTAATGTTGAACGAGAACTGAAGATGCCTATCAACACTTTCTCTGGTGTGCTCGCACTTCCTTGGCCAAATGCAATTAATGCACAGACGGACTCAGTTTCTCTCCCTGTCAGTTTGTGTGGGTGTGTGTGAGAGTGTGTTCACAGGCACATCTCAGGTCATCGAAGATGCTCCCAGTAAATAGAGCAACAGGGAGCTCTCTCATTAATGACCTCTCTCCACCTTAAATAAGATCTACTTGCCTTCAAGCTCTACTCTGTTGAATTAATATAGAACTCTGGAAACAAGGACAACTTCTGGAGAGAGGCAGGGTGGAGGTAGCAGGGGAAAGGGAGATCTCCTGAGATGGACTGTTTCATTATGCTTTTTTTTCACTGTGAGCGTTTGCAGAAAGAGGGGCAGCTGCAAAGTTAAAGGGGACACTAAAGTAGAAAATAAAATGCCGCCTTTTGTGGAATAAAGTGAGTGTGTGTGTGTGTGTGTGTGTGTGTGTATCAGAGAGAGAGAGAGAGAGAGAAAACTGTTTGGTTACACACTGTGACTTGAAGACTGAGTGTCCACATCTGTGCATTAAACCCCTAAAGCACAAAAGGGCGCAATAGGCAACACCTGTTGCCACTCCTGGAACTGCAGATGTGCGTGTATGTGTGTGTGTGTGTGTGTGTGTGTGTGTGTGTGTGTGTGTGTGTGTGTGTGTGTGTGTGTGTGTCAGTGAGGGGGTGGAACAAAACTGAAAGCAACATTGTTATGGGACCCACACACACACTTAATGATAACTTAATATCACTTAATGATAACTGTTCACATTTGTATTATCTATGTATTTTTCATTCGCCTCCATTGTACTGGGGCGGAGACAGAAATATCTTAAAACCTGGGCAAATAAAATCAAAACTATTATGGCTAGATGCCACTAGAGGTAAGTGAGAAAATATGTTTTTGTTTTGAGCAGCCATAGTTCACATAATTGTTAATATACCACACTGTGTAGCAGTTCAGAGCTTCCCACTTCCTTCATCTTCTTCTCAGCGCTCTATCCTCTCCTACATTCATCACCTCCTCCACGTTCTCCTCATCCCACCCTTCTTCTCTCACTTCATCACTCTCCCTCCCTCTCTCATTCTGTCTGCCTTCTCTCTCTCTCTTTGTTTTACCATTCACTTTCCATCACCTGCCCCTGTTTCACGCAGTACACTCTGCATGCTAAACACCCCTTCCCTTCCTCCTCTGTGTTTTTCCTCCCTCCTCCACATTTTGTCCTTTACCACTCATTCACATCCCGCTAAAATTACACCCCTCGCTTACTTTTCCCCTCTTCCTCTCCATTCTCCTCTTTGCTCTTCCATTTCCTCTGACCATGTTCCACCTCTTAGAGTGCAGGGGAAACTTTTGTTTTCACATTCACACTTTTGTAGGCACTTCTTTCATGCATTGATGGAAGATACAGAGCATCTTAGGCTTTCCCTGCTGCTTTTGCTGTGTCCCAATGCAGCCTACATGTACTGTTCATCGCTAGAGTGCGAGAGGATCAACACACACTGAATTGACCTCCATGCAATCCCATAACCATACGTATGGGATGTTACTCTGACAGGCTATTGGCTCAGACACGAATCGCTGTAGTGGGAGCATGTATGATAGGTCTGATGCCTTTGGTGTCATGGATATGCAAGCTTTTGAGGAAGAAAAATGTCTAAATAGGTTATTGTTATATTTTGTAAGAAAGCAGCATTTAACTTGAATCACATTCCATCATTTATTGGGCTTTCTTTTAAAAGTTCGGTTGTAGGATTAAGTATTTCTTTTTCTTTATATTGTTTTTTTTTTTTTTTTTTTTTTACAACTGGTGGGTGTCGTTTTGGAACCAAACTCTTTGGCACAGACGTTCATGTAAAAATCAAAACACAAGAATGTTGCTGTGCTTAGTACAAACACAATCAAGCACAAAATTTGCCACAGCTCCGTCAAATTATGCAATGAAAAATGACGCCAGTTGCCAAGCGGCTATTGCACGGATCATACGGACAGGCCGTGGTGGTGTGATGTGTGCTGGGAGAGATTTCAATGACTCACAGTTCCGCCACTTTCACTGCTGTCGATTATAATAATTTGTGCACAGCACTCCACAAGCAGCTTTGTGAAGCGGCATTAATCATCCCAGATTCACTCTCTGACTTCCTATACTCTCCACATTCCACATCATTTTCTTACTCCCCCCCACCCCCTCCTCCCACCACCTCTCTCGCTCCGTGTTTTTCTTTCTTTTCCAGTCTTGGCTAATCACACACAGGAGGGGTGTTACCGCTGAATTTTAATATTCATTTATACAGCAAGCCTTTGATGTCCCCCATCACCCCCTCAGTGCAGTGTAAGCACTTCTCTATCTCCTGCTCTGCCAGCACTGCCAGCCCAGAATATCTCCCTCTGCACCCTGTGCTTTGAGTGTGTGTGTGTGTGTGTGTGTACTGACTGTAAATATTACCTAAGAAGCCCCAACAATGAATGCTGGAATACATGAGGGAGTGAGGGATAAACGGACGAAGGGTGAAGGTGTCGCATGAGTGACAGGTGATTGGATGGTCAAAAAAACAAAGATGACTTAAATAATCCAAAACATTGATAGGGGTGAATCCTAACTCTAGTTTGAGTGTCATACAGGGTCAATAAGGAATTAAGTCATCTTAAACTAAGCCCATCATGGAGTTTTGATCATCTTCTGATCTAAGCAACAGAGGCACAAATCCATACACTCATCATAGACATAAATGCAGATTTATGATTCATCACTTCGGCGTCATAGTGTGTGTCCATGTTTATAAAGTATATGCACATGCATTTTGGTGTCTGTGTGGAAACTGCAGCTCTTTGGGGTGTGTCTTTGGTAGTTAACCGTGGACTACTGTCTATATTTAGCCTTAAACCCTCTCCTTTCCCCTTCTGTACTCCCCTGTGTGACCCTCGCTCAGTGCTGCAGGCATTTCCATATCAGAGCAGAGAGAGAGACAGCGCCGGCTTACCCAGATTGAAAGACAGAAAGAGTTTCTGTTGAATAGCTGCAGCCATTGAGTGTATTGGTTCACAAGTAGAGCGATAATGTATGAGAGGAAGTGTAGACTTTTGGTGTATGCGGGAACTCAGTTGTAGTTTGACAGCTCAGTTAGCTTGTTATCCATTTACACATGGCAATGAGTGTATGTAGTAGTCCTTTGACAGCCTCTCTTACTGTGGTGTAACTATGGAGGATGGCGAGTTGGTAATTCGGTTGCCTGGGCGATCTGACTCACCTGTGGGCAATAGGAGTTGCGGTGCTGGTGGTGGGTTTGGTGAGACGTTGGTGTTGCGGCACAAAGAGGTTCATAACTTCTTCTTCGTCCCGTTCAGGGAGCAGCCCATCTACAGCACGAGGGCCCACGTCTTCCAGATTGACCCCAACACCAAGAAGAACTGGTTGCCCACCAGCAAGCATGCCGTCACTGTGTCCTACTTCTACGACAGTACGCGCAATGTCTACCGCATCATCAGCCTGGATGGCACCAAGGTGAGCAGTTGATTCTGATTATTACTGTAACCGTACACACTTTGTCACACACAACAAACACAGAACACACAACAAACACAGATTTCTTTATACAGTACCCCCCAATTTTTTATTTCTGCCAACTGACATGAGATTTTAGTGGCACTGTGATCTGCTGAGTGTTAATGATGTTAATAAGCTCTATGCTGGAATCTAATGTGCAAACACATCTTAAAAGAGGTCAGTGCTGCAGCCTGTCCCAAGACTGACAGCTCATGTTTCATTGTGTGTAGGTATGCAACTACTGTGTTTGTGTGTGTATGTCTGTGTGTATCTGTCTGCACTTTATGTCTGAGGATATTCTTGTTAGAGATCCGGGAGCGATATTTCTGCTGGGCATGGTGTGATTTATTGGGACTGACCAGTCACACACATGCACACTCGCCACCAGTTATGGAGAGAGGAGGGGTGAAGTTAAATGAGAGTAACAGATGACAGAGTGAAAAGAATGGGTGGTAAAAGAAATACCTAGTTTGGCAAAGACAGAAAAGTGTGAAGCCAGGTGATCGAGAAGGTCGGACAAATGTGAAGGACTGATGGGAGCAAAGCAAAGTCGCAGAGTTTGCAATCGGTGATCACCAACTGTGTGTGAACAATTTGTGATGGGCAACTGAGCAACTCTCTCATATCGCACAGCACTCAATAGATAGTTGATCACTAAATTCAGCTATTGTGTAACACATAAACTCACAGACTGCTACCCCTCCCAAACTCATTGTTATGTATTAATGGAAACCAGAATGTCAACCATTACACAACACTGTTAATTAATCAGCCATTAATTTGTTCTCCATTAATGTTATTTAACAAGGGAAGCTGAATTATATAAGACCTAGAGGTAGCCTTCTATTTTAGCTCATGTAAATTAGAAAATATATTTATTAGTGTCAAGAAACTAATAAAAAGGTTACTTCCACTAACCCTGTCTGTTGCACTAAGACCAGGTCCATTGGTTCCTATTGAAGATGTAAATCTTTAGAAACCAGTCATGAATATATATTTCATTTCTCTGTCATCACTCCATTTGTGTGCATACATTAAATTACAGTCAAACTTAGCAGCCCCCTCTTAGCTTTCCAAAATGGATTTTATTGTGTTGGTGGGTGTGAGCCTGCGCCACTGGAAGGTATGTACTGTTCTTCCAGGCTTCCCCTGTCTCTCACACATACATACAAACATAAACACAAACACAAAGCTATTTTTTCAGATGAAGTAAAGGGATGCAACTATGATCAATTATATATTTTTTGATTAATTTATTAATCATTTACAGTAATTTATAGTGTGTCAGACATACAGAAGCCCCAGGTGATGCATTAAAAAAATTGTTCAACCAAAGATATTCATTTTACAATGACATGAAACAGAGAAAGCAGCAAATCCTCCCATTTGAGAAGCTGGAAGCATGATTATCCAAATTGTTGACGATAAAGGTTCTATTAATCGATTATAGCTCAATTAATTGGCTGATTCTTTTTGCAATACTTTGGAGAGTCTCATAGGCACATGATCGAGACACTAATACCACCAGTTACAGAAAGATAAAGTAGAGATACAGCTGAGGTTTTAATGTGTGAACTGTGTGTTCCAATAATATGTTTCATAGATATTGTCATCTGTCGTCCTGATTTATGTGTGTGTGAATAATCTTCATTCAGAAATACAAAAAGCAAATGCTTGGCTTTAAATTCTCCTTGCCTTTTCATCTGACCCCCTTTCTCTCTTATACACACACATATTAAACACACTGCAGTAATAAAGTGTTAAGTGTGTTGCCTTTGTCCTGCAGGCAATAATCAACAGCACCATCAGTCCCAATATGACGTTCACAAAGACCTCACAGAAGTTTGGCCAGTGGGCTGACAGTCGAGCTAACACTGTCTACGGCCTGGGATTCTCCACTGAGCATCATCTGGCCAAGGTACCACACACGCACACGCGCGCGCACACACACACACACACACACACACACACACACACACACACACACACACACACACACACACACACACACACACACACACATTAACATATTACAACCAAACTCAGCAGTATAACCCGTCTTTTGATGTCCCGAAATTCCCTCCCTCGACAACTATTGTTTATATCTTAAACTCTCCTTTCCCAATCATTTACCTCTTTGTACAACTATATTCTATAAGTGGAAAATTCTGGAAAATTCTCAGCAGCCCAAAGATTGGCTTATAGAAGAAACACCAATTTTACGCGACCCGACACCGGATAAGCGGACGAAGATGGATGGATGGATGGACCAATTTTACATATTGGTTTACATTGGTGTAGTTTACTTTATTCCTTGAGAAGAATTATATGACCTTTGAAAACAGATAATGTCTTCAGTGGCTCAGGAGGGAGCTCAAAAGGAAATAACCATGATGATGTCACCATGGTCCTCTAAGTTGTGGCTTGATTTTTGGGGAATGACTCAAATTAGGGACCAAAAGTCAGGCTATCCCAGCTTCTGCTGCTTCAATTTTGACAATTCTATTTCAAAACCTGTTTCTCACAAGGCTCCAAACTCTATGAAAGTGCAATACTAAATTGATAGATTACCTCTCCAAGAAGTAAATGTGCCATAGTTATTTGAAAGTGACGAGTGTCGACTGTCACTGAATTGTCTTGTTGTGATGTTGTGTACATATATAATTTGTTCTCAGGTCTCTCCTGCATAACATATTTTAATCTTAATTAGACTATAAAGAAAAAAAGCTTACAGTAACATATAAAGGTAAACTGTATTTAAAGCTCAGCTCATAATCAAGCTTAAATCATTGTCACAAATCAGAACTTTTGTTTTGTTCATTTTCTCATCTTCTTGGCTAATGTAGAGCATGTTTAGTTTGACTGTATCACAGTAGATATAACACTTTTGAGAGGAACTGTGTCTAGGGTGTATCAATATGCAGTTTTAACAGACACCTACCAGCCAATTAGAAGTATTTTTTGTGTTCTAAAGTTGAAATAATCAGATTCACTTCTCAGATAACTGCGGTGCCAACACTCCTGAAACACTTACACTGAGAACTACTGCATTTAGATCACCGTACAAGAACTATAATTGCACTGAAGTGAAATGATATTGAGTTACGTATTGCAACTCCACTAATGGCAGACACAAGATCGGCTCCAGCAGCACTGCCAATTTGATTTCCTCGCCACTCAGCCCTCCGCAGTACTGTATATACTAAATTACTCTGTAACACCGTGGGAGTAGTGTTGGTGATGAACCACACCCTAAAGGGACATTGGCGATATGGGCTTGTGTGGATGTGCCAGGGTGTTTATATTTGTTCAAATCCACTCAGCTGAGCTCACCTTACTGCTTCAGGCTCGCTAGATGTATCTGTGCTCTCGACTAAAATAACTCCTGAGATCAACTTCAGCCACTAGCAAATTCTGATTACAGTTTTTTCCAACTGCTTACACACGTTTTCAAAACTATGTCTCCTTTTTCAAAACTCTACACACAATTCCTAAAACTGCACACACAAAATGCAAAATGCCTCACATCTCCTTCAAAATGAAACACTGCATTCAAAATACCATAAACACATCTCAAAATGAAGCATTTGCATCAAATGGCAAACACTTTTTTCATAATAGTACATTTTTGGATATACCATGTACACACTATTGTTCTAAATCTAAAACTCTTTTGTCTTTCATAGGCTTATAGCTACATTTACAATGTTCTAGAGAGAAAGTAATCTGCTGAAAGTGGTTGAAAAGTGCACTGTAAAAAACAATCTAATGTTACAGTAAAACAGAAAATATTTATTGGGCAAAACATTACGTTTGTAAGAGTAGCTCAGTATTGTATACAGTAGCATGAAACAAGAAAACAAAACTACAAACATATGTAAACCAAAGGTATCATTTTTAGAATAAAGAATATGTGTGTGTGTGTGTGTGTGTGTGTGTGTGTGTGTGTGTGTGTGTGTGTGTGTGTGTGTGTGTGTGTGTGTGTGTGTGTGTGTGTGTGTGTGTGTGTGTGTGTGTGTGTGTGTGTGTGTTTGTCCGTGCTTGTGTGTCGGGGCGGGGGTGTGTGTGTGTGGGGGGGACAGAATTGTATGCACTTTGTGCTAAACAAAGTCTGATTGATTTTTAATACTGAAATAGTCATTAGATAGTTGCATGCAGTATGGACGCCACTATAAAGCTACTCAAGATGGGCTTCTCTCCCTGATCTCATCAGAGATGGCTCTCCTTCTTACTCTTCTTCCCTCCTCCTCCTCCTCGTTGTTATCCCCTGTCTCTTCCTCCTCCTCCCCTTGCTTTCTGTCTATTGTTGGCATCCATTGTTCAAAACAGGTAATCTGACCTTTGACCTATGTATAGGCCTATACTAAAGCAATGATTGGTTAGTGTTCAGTTATGACATAATGTGTTTGCAAATGTGAGAAGTGTGTGTGTGCCCTGCTAAATAAGTGTAGCATTTTGATTGGTTGTGTTTAGAAATGGATAGCAAGTCACTTCCTGTTAGATTTTTGTGTCTTAGGTAGAGAATTGTGTGTAATGTTTTGAAAAAAGTGTTTTATGCAATTGAAAGCTGAGTGAAAGGCTGAGAAATAGCTTATGGTTTTGGAGATTTGCTGTGTAGTTTTGCACTTTGAGTGAGAGGTTTCAAAAATTGTGTGACATGAAAAGATTTTGTGTGTAAGCAGTTGGAAAAAACTGTAAACAAAATAACACTATTACCAAAAACACAATGGCACAGTCTATTTTGTTCTGTGTGTGTATGCGAATGCATAAGTATATACTGTATCTGTGATAGAAGAGGCCACTAACAGTGACCTAGTTAGCTCATGTTTCTGCTAAGGCATTATGGGTAAGGTAAAGTTCAACTGTGGGTTGTTATTGGCAACAGCTTCTCCCTATCAAGTCAAGTCAAGTCAAGTCAAGTCAAGTCAAGTCAAGTCAAGTCAAACTTTATTTGTCCCCAAAGGGGCAATTAGTCTTGCAGCAGTGACCACACAAGATCAATACAAATACAACAATAAATAGCAAACATGTAAGAACAAACAAAAAAAAATCTTCCCCAGCTTCAAGACTGACATATTACACACTGATCTGTGTGTGTGTGTGTGTGTGTGTGTGTGTGTGTGTGTGTGTGTGTGTGTGTGTGTGTGTGTGTGTGTGTGTGTGTGTGTGTGTGTGTGTGTGTGTGTGTGTGTGTGTGTGTGTGTGTGTGCACATATGGCTTTACTGAACGGATTATCCACAGTGTCAGTCCATACTGATGACTGTCTTCTGTGTCCAGTTTGCAGAGAAGTTTGCAGAGTATAAAGAAGCAGCACGGCTCGCTAAAGAGAAGAGTCAAGAAAAGATGGAGATGGCCACGTCTCCTTCTCAGGTACGTTCAGTAGGCTATGTAGTGTATACTATAGTGAAGTTTAGAGGGGAAAATGTCTCTTTGAAGGAACTGCTAACAACTTATAGGCATCTGAAACATGTCCAAAGGGGTCCCTACCAGACGTTTTTTTATCTGCATATACAGTATAAACTTTTAAGCCAAAAAATAACCAGTAATTATGTACTTGAGTAAATGTACTGCATGAACCCCTGGGAGATCCAGGCACTGAGGTTAAGAATAACAGTCCTGATATAATATACACCAGTGTGGTACATGTTCTGTGTATGTAGTCTATCCACCCTATACATTTCAAGAAAAAGACAAAGCTTAATTGGAGAACATAATTAGCTTGTGTGTTAAGTATTTGTTTGCGTGGAATATGTAATAGTTATCTGAGAGAAAATTATCTTGTTTCAGAGGAGAATCCCCAGAGCAATCTGTGCTTTAATCTAAGGGCTGTTAGCAGGCTTCATGTCCTCATCTCTTCATTATGGAGGCTAGGGCAGCAGCCCCCCACTGTACTGCGGTCTATTAATGTACTATTGTACCCCACATGGGTTGAAATGCTACAGTATATTGTGCTTCCCATGGGAGGATGTTTTTTTTAATAAAGCCAAGTGGACAGCTTTGCTCTCATCAGGGGTTAAAGGCTGTATATGTGCTGGCCACCGCCACACTATAATGGTGACACTGGAGAGATTGCTGTTACTATAAAGGCTGCAGCCTTCCTGCTACAAGCCTGCAGTGCTCTCCTCAAGCTGCTCTGTTTTACTACTGAAAGTCACTGTTTTAACCTACATGCCTGCTGGCTTTCTTTCTAACCTCCAGATCCTCTCTTTTCTCGTCTATAAAAAAGCTAGAAAACATGAGAGAGGACTTATTCCGCTGAAACAAGATGAGAAAACTCAGAGCTAAATGTTTTATGCTGATCCCAATAGGCCAGACCCCAGTGGATGTGCATCATGAACAGATATTGAATGAATGTGAAGCACAAAATGTAGCACTAACCATAATCTTTCTCTTATCTCTCACTTCCTTCTTGTCCATTAGAGACATACAGGCAGTGTCATATATTGTGCCCAAGCCCTGAGTCTTAATAGCTTTGTTTTATGTACGAGCAGCGGCTAAATGATTTGTCTCTCGTATAATTCTGTGGTTGTATGGGATATAAAGATAAGCATTAATCTGTAATTCTGCAATTTCCCAGTGCTATAGTAAGCTATTCAATGGCCTATGCATGTGCACTGCTCACTTAGACGCTCAAGACACTTTTTACATTCACAGCAAGAGCTTTATGAGTGTGAAAGACAGCACCTCCACCACCATTAAAAACACACAGACACAGACACAGACACACACACACACACACACACACACACACACACACACACACACACACACACACACACACACACACACACACACACACACACACACACACACACAAACACACACACACCCCTCTGTCATTTCTCATGTCAGGAGAAGGATGATCCAAATTAATGTATGCAATTTTCTTTTTATCTTGTTGCCATCTCTGGTAATAAGTCAAGTTAATTATTACACATTTTATAAATTACATTTAAGTTAATTATACAGGAGTTATTATAAGTCAATTTCTGTAAGTGCTGTAGGACTGAAATGATTAGTTGATTAAACAATCAGTCAATTTACAGAAAATAATTGAGATAATTGTTTAATTGTTAAAGTAATTTATCCAGGGAAAAAAAATCATTGGTTCCTGCTTCTCAAACATGTTTTAATCTTTTAATCATTGTAAATTAATTGTCTTAGAAATTTAAACTGTTGGTCTGACAAACAAAGACATGGGAAGATGTATCCTTGGGCTCTGAATATTATAGGGTAAAAATGTATCGATTAATCGTAAATCACAATTGACAGCATAATCAGTAAGGAAAATAGTTGTTAGGTACAAGCAGTGCTCTATATTTTCTCATGCTAACTACTACCCAGGTCTTCTCTATTTAATCTAAACAAATCACTGTTTCTGTTTTTGGTAATGTTAAACGCACCATTTCTTGTATGCTTAAGGCTTTGTCTCTGGAAAAAGCATCCAGCATCCAAAAATAAAAAGGAACACTACAGAAAATTAGTGACAAGAGGATTTGTCAAAATCTTTTGAAAACTTACTTTTGAAAGACATCCTCAGTTGAAGTCGCACAAAACTAACCAAAAATGTAGGAGACATAAGCTTTTGTAACCTCACAGTAAATTTAATCATTACTATTTCAAATTATTGACATTAAAGAGTATTATGCAGATATTTATTTATAGGGAAATGTCACAAATGTCTAAATTTGACGAGTAAATGGTTGAGCTTTTAAAAGGATTTCACAATACTTGCCATATCTAGTCACAATGACTAACAGTGTAAAGAAGAATACAATGATTAAAATAATTCAGTTGTGTGTTTTATTGATTATTTGATAGTAGTAACAGCTGAACAACTTTATTTCACATGTAGGAGTCTCCAGGCGGCGAGCTTTCGTCACCTTTGACCCCAGTGACTCCGCCCATGGAAAACATCAACGGCACAGATGACATCTGTGACACGACTCCCAACTCAGACACGCGTCCGGAGCCGTCTCAGAACGCACTGGCCTTCGCACACAGGTACACCCCACATTGTAATGTGTTCACTGTCCCCTGTTGTCCTGTTAACTACAGTACAGATGTAAAAGTCTGACCACACACACTCACTGTCACGTAGATCACACACAAACAATACTACAGTAGATTCATTATTATGATTTCTTTTACTATTCTGTTTGTCTCAGGCACAGAAGTATACACCTTCCTTCCTCTATGTCTTTCTTTTCGTCTGCGTGCACCTACTGTATATATGTTGCATGTCAGCATGGTAGTGAACTCCCTCTATTCACTGCTGCTCTCTCGTGTTTTTCCTCTCTAGGGAGCAGTATAAGACTTGTCGGGTCTGCTCTTTCTGATAGGGATGTCATTACAAGTCCTGAAAACTGCGACATCATAACTACACAAAACAAAAAAATGTTTAGGCACAAACTTTCCCAAAAATAGGAATCTGATTGCAGGTCAGCAACAGGGAGGGCCTACTTTACAAACCTGGTGCACTGCCTGTTTACCAACCGCTAACAATTAAGGTAAAGCAGCACTCCAGACAGGAGGAATATTGGTGCAATGAATTATATCAGTGACATTTTTGCTCACACGCTGTCATTTCACATGGACCATGTTACTTCGAGTGTTTCTCAGGAATAAGGAATTATTCAAGTTATTATTTTGTCCACTCTAAGCATGTTTGTTAAGGAAACTCACATATATTTATAGTGATATATGTTTGCCTACTGCAATGCAATAATATCTTTTTAATTGAAAATTCAAATCTTTTGACTTTTATGGTGTTTGGTGCATTACGGAGTATGTGACGGTGTCACTTCTATGCATGCTGCACTACTGTTCCACTGTATACATTCCTGCTGTTTTTGTGTCCTGTCAGCAGACTGAATATCGAAATGGATAATTCATATTCTCTGTGATTGTCAATACTGGTTCATATGTAGTGGATTGTGTAAGATAAAAAGGGTCAAAGTTCCATGTAAATATTTTTGATTTGTATAATGTCTCTCTGAAGAGTTGTGTGGTTGTGAGGTTCACCAAAAAGGTGTTGATGAAGCGTTTTAATGTAAGACTTATATAACATACTGTGGGGTAGTGGGAGGCAGAAAAAGAGAGACACACAGGCCCACAGAGTGTGTGTGTGTGTGTGTGTGTGTGTGTGTGTGTGTGTGTGTGTGTGTGTGTGTGTGTGTGTGTGTGTGTGTGTGTGTCAGAAGCCGGAGAGAGCGAGAGAACGACAGAGAGAGGTGAGAGGTGCATTGTATAAACTGTGCATGAGTCACTAATATACCTAAACATTTTCCAACTGCACACACACTCACTAGAAAAAAATAAACTGAACAGAAGGGCATGGAACAATGAGTTTGAATCATTTGAGTGAGTTAAGTGTTTTTTCTCAGGAGACGAAAATGTCCCTATTATCTACTGTGACCTGTACACAGGTCTTTTTATTTGTAAAATCTCTGTAATCTTGTGCCACTCGTTTCATTATTTCTCTGGCTGCGATTCTTATTAATTAAAGATATCAATCCATCGCTTTAATGTATTATCATTCTTTTTTACTTAACTATGGGTGTCTGAGAGAAGGATTAGAATTTTTTTTTGAAATTTAAAGATCATTGTAGAGATCTTTAAAGGTATTATTTATTAATGTGTTAAAGCCTTTAAAGCTGTGACAAACTCAAGTGCAAATGCTTAGAAATCCCTACCGCTACATCATGAACTCTGAAAGGCTACACAGATCTGAGTGTGCAGCGAGAGCATAATGTAGAGAGGACACCCACTGCCTGCTGCAGCGTTGCTGCTGATGTGTCTATTAATGCTGCATGCGTGGGAGACCGGGTCGACTCTCCACATTCAAGATGGCAAGCAAACCTCAGTCTCACATTTTCTCAGAGGCATATGCAGAGAGTGTAGATGATAGCACAGTCCAAATATTTTACCACATAACTCTCCCTCTTTCTATCTGTTCTCTCTATGATCATACTTCTTCTATTTAATATCTTCCGTGTGCATCATCTCACATGTCCATCGCCTCTTACAGTAGATCCATCAGCGTCTCATTTGCCTCAAGCTGCAGTGAAAATGTTTTTTTTCTGTCAATTTCTATAATGGTGTATAAGCTTATTGTTGATTTAATAGCCCAAAGAAAAGAATAAAAATGTTTGTAGTGTACTTTAATGTGTTTACTTGTATATTACCTCATTTGGGTTCAGACCCACATATTGAAATGCACCTCTACACACAAGTGTTTGCTGTTATTTTTTGCACCAGACCTCTATGATGGTCTTGGTTTGTCTCTCTACCATGTGTCTGGAATTAGATGAGGACTTATTACCATAACATATACACCACACTGCTGCTTGGCGGGGCTGTGTAGGCCGGTTTGTGTGGGTGCGTAGGGCAGAGGAAGAGAGAGGAGGATGAGAGTGCAGGGCTGTGAGAGTGTTTTTTTATATTCCAGGATGTAGGCGTGTTTGTCAGGTCTGCGGTGGAGTTGTTGAATGGTGTTCTGAATATTGGGAGACCTTTAGTTGGGACTGCCTTGGCTGTATGTGAATGGTCTTCTAGTGTTGGAGGATGCAGGCGTCTTTCGGTGGGTTTGTGTGAACGAAGACGGTGCCGATGTCATACGTGAGGGTGCCACAAGCCTCCGTTCCTCCAGTGCTGCCATGGCAACCGCTCTTGCTCCCTGCTTTTTGAAGTGCTATGCGAAGAGGAAGAACCTACCTGACAACTCACAATGGTCAGGACACGGCAGAAACACAAGAAGGCTGTAGAAAAACCTTCAAACCTTGTGTTTGGTCGCTTTATTGAGCCTGGGAGGAGAATTCTACTTAATATTGTGAAATAGTAAAACACAAAACTGAGTGTTGATGTTTTATTCAAGAGTCATGGTGCATTGGCAGTGTGTACATGTTATGTTCAAACCACAAAAAACATTGAGAATTAACCAATTAAAACAAAATAAAATGCAATAAAAAAGTAACCCGACACCCCAAAAAAAATGTGTCATGACACATCTGCTTTGGTTGGCAGAATATTGTTCACATGAAACAGATCAAAACAAATATACTAAATATTAAACTCTGTAATAATGATCTTCTCTAGCAAATACAATTTTTTTTAATTTTTTCTTTTCTTTTTAAATGTATTCAAAAACAGGGCAAAAAAAATTGCCAAACAATTTCAAGCTGATACAAACAAGGAAGTAATTGCTCTTCAGTTTAACATCACAATTGGCTCTTGCATGACTAGAAGTGGAATTATGAAAAAAATGATATAGTGATCAGCAAATATAGAAAGTATGATTAGCTAATAAAATCTTCACGATAATAATATAATAATACTTAATTGTATTGTGTAAATATATTATCTTTACAATCAGCAGTTCCTTGACACAGTGGCAGCTAACTTACCCTCCATGTGTCTCACACACATTCAGCTCTGCTCTGCTGTCCTCAACCAGATGCCCCCCTTTCAGCCTTTCCACTCATTTAATGACGAACACCAGTGTCAAAACATCTTGCACTCTTCTCTCCTCTGATTCTCCCTCCATCGCTCTCCTTTGCTTTCTCCGTCTGTCTCCATCTGCACATCTTGACGTCTCGCCTGCTCTCCTGCTCTCCGAGCTGCTCGCTGCTGTGTGGGGTTTATACATTGGCGGGGCTGTGTGCCTTGGTGACAGCATCGCTCCATGTGTGTGTGAGTGGTTGTGTGTCAGTTAATATGTGCATGTGTAGGATGAAGTGTCGTCTCCCTCCTATGCGTCACACAGGCAGACACACTTGCACTAACAGAGGGGGTGGCTGTTGTGTAAGAACTGAAGGTGCCGTGGGAGACCTGTGTGAATTACATCTGAGGTTTTCACTCTTTTACACTTCATAGAGTGGGTGTTATGGCATAGTGGAGTACTGCTGCAGTGTGAGAATATATAGTGTGTGTGTGTGTGTGTGTGTGTGTGTGTGTGTGTGTGTGTGTGTGTGTGTGTGTGTGTGAGGGGGCGGAACAAAACTGAAAACAACATTGTTATGGGTCATACACAGACCCTCATCACTCCTTGAGCGAGCTAAGCTTCCTTTTGTGTTTTTCTGTATATGTGGTTCCACACCGCTGTGAGGGATTTCTGTCAAGTATGTGGGAGTAGGAGCTCCTTTTCAAAAGTACTTGACTCAATGTCAGTACTCGACAATGTTTAGGTCTCTCATACATTCTCCCGCCCAAATCAGAAATTATGTGGGACAGGGAGTGGGCATTATGTAAATCTTAAATTAATACCGCAGTGCTCATATCTAACTGGGTAGATGCACAACGGAAGCATTTACCCTCCAGAAAGTTGAGTTTGTACCTATATCTAATATTACACTTCAACTCTATCCACTACCAGACCATATGCAGCCTTTTTCTCCCACACATGGCTCTCCATCGTGCAGTTCAATCACATTCATATTCACATTCACTTCTCCCTTATCTGTCATTTCATCTTCTCGTCTGTGAGTAGCTGGACTAGATTAGGCTCCAGCCAGTCTGAGGATATAATCTCAGATTACAACTAATGTGGCAGACAGCTGCTTTCACAGATACAGGCCAGGAAGTGGCAACCTCCAACTTGAGTGCCCGCTGAAGCCTTTGTCAGCTGTCAGTGCTGGCGCAAAGATGGATGGATGGAAGCATTATTTTTGAATGGGCCCCACCTGCTTCACCTGCAAAATGTCAATCAAAGAAACCCAAAAAGACTCAAAACAAACACAAAGAAACTCAAAATGATGACCAATAGACACACACAACCACAAAGAGATGCAAAGTGAACAAAAATAGACTTAAAACCACTAGGAAGAAACTCTTTCGGACTGGATTGTCTTGATCTGAAGGGGGTGGGGAAGATGGATGGATGGATAGTTACAAACACGAATGGTTGTGATATGCTGTGAAAAAAATAAACATTCACAACTCAATTTTGCAGAATCAGACATCATGAGTTTTCTGATATACATACAGTATCTTGCATCTATTGCATGAAAACATGAGCACTTATCTTATGTTGCTGCGGTAAACTGACAGTATGAACGTCCCTGTGTTCTGCAGCCCTGTCATGACAAAACACTGGGAGGCTGAGCTGGAGGCACTAAAGGGGAACAATGCCAAGCTCACGGCAGCTCTGCTGGAGTCCACAGCCAACGTCAAACAGTGGAAACAACAACTGGCTGCCTACCAGGAGGAGGCCGAGAGACTACACAAACGGGTGAGGGACGGGGTTCAGGAATGCTTGCTTGTTTTCATGTGTGATTAATTCATTCACATCAAATGAGAGGGATCATTTGGATGGGATGGTGTGAAGCCAAGATGAGAGGACGCAAAAACAGAGAGGAGAGATGACTGTTGGCATGAGGGAGAGTTAAAAAGAGGTAGTCTGGAAATAAAAGATAAGCTTAGATCTTGATAATGTTGTGTCCTTCACTCTCCATGGATCTAACATTTGATCTCCATCTTGTCCTTTTAGGTGACGGAGCTCGAGTGCCAGAGCAACCAAACCCCGGCTATCAAATCCCAGAAGACTGAACTCAACCAAACCATAGAGGAACTGGAGAATATGCTAAGGGATAAAGAAGAGGTGTGTGTGTGTGTGTGTGTGTGTGTGTGTGTGTGTGATAGGGGGGACGTGCCTTGCTTGAAATGTAATAGCTCATGCAGCAACACCCTACATGCTACACAGCCTTTTAATCTGTTTTATGTCCTTCAGGAAATGGAAAAGTTTAAAGAGGAATTGGAAAACATGAATGACCTGATGGAGCAGAAAGACACCCTTACCCAGAAACTTGAGGTGAGTGATACAAAGACGCATTGTACATACAGTATAACTGTATCCCAAATTATCAGCAGGCCCTCTGTCGTTATTTACCTCCTAATGACACAAACCTGACAACAATGCTTTCTCTTCTCCAGGAGACGGAGCTGCGCAGTCGGGTGCTAGAGGAGCAGCTGGCGGGGGCCGAGCAGCGGCTGGAGGAGAACCAGGAGGAGCAGGAGAATTTCAGGAAGAGCCTGCGGACGCTGCTGGAGCTGCTGGACGGCAAGATCTTTGAACTGACGGAGCTCAGAGACACCTTGGCTCGGCTCATAGAGGAGGCCAGCTAGAGACGGAGCTGCCTAATCTTCACAGACAGAGCCATATGATCATTTACACCCTGAGACCCCGAACTCACCCACACCGATTCTACCCACCACGCCCCACCTTCCTCCTGTACCCCACACACATCAAAACTGAGACACTACACTGCCCCAATTCTGATTTTGCTCAAAAAGGGCAGCTAACTCCCCTAATCAAGCTCCCAATAATCGCAGGCACTCCTGTAGTTCAAGACAACGCAGGGACTACCTCATCTTGCCTTCTGATTGGCTGGTGTAGGTGTAACCTCGGTTGAATTGATCTCTCCAGAAGTAGGGATGCCTGTCTTGGCACACTGCAACTGCCCCCCCCAAACCCACCCACACACTCTCAAAGAGTTAACATGAGATCTGTGCCTCAGTGCCACCTGCTGTTTGACTGGGAGAGCTGCACCACAACTTGCAGCATCACATCACACACACATACCCCTTTTCTTTCTCTCTGAACTGCCCCCTCCAAGGGGAATGTTGAAAGTCACGTGGAAATAATTGCTGTTAAGACTCAGAGAACTGCGCCAAAGCTGCCAAATCCCCCCAAAATATTGTCCTCTAACTAGCAGATGCTTTGATCCAAAGTGACTTACTGTACAGAGAAGTGCTGAACAGAGAAACCATGCTTGAGCTCAGGCTGCCAGCGGAGTGTCAGTGGAAACAGAGAATTAAAGGATGGCTCTCAACAAACCAGTCTTACCTATTTACACAGGGCTGCTGGGAAATGAAGTTTGGTTTACGTATATATCCTATATATTCACACCCTATATAAAATCCTACACGATAGCTGAGTATTGAATCTTCCAGAGGCATTGTTCGTGCCACACAGAAATTTTAGAGGGTGTGTACCCATGTTAGATTCAACATGAGAATTCCTGTATCCAGACTGCTTCCACCGCCACAGACACCTGACCTGTCTTCCTGCCAAACTCAGTGTGGTGTGTGTTCCCAAACAAGGCCTGACCTGCGACATAACGCGTGCCTTCAAAGCACATATGCGTGGACACATGTTTGTATATAATATGTGTGTGTAATTTGTGCTGTGAGAGAAAGACCCTGTTTTTGGACATCAAGGCCCACACACTTACACACACACACAGACAGACAGACAGACAGACAGACAGACAGACACACACACACACACACACACACACACACACACACACACTGAGCAATACCAGACAGGCTCTATACAACACCTCTATTCATCTCTATCAGGTACTGTACTCAGTGGACTCATGCAGATAGGTCAAATGCATCTCAGCTGATTTCCCCTGTCCAACAGAAAGTGAACTACTGTTGACCGCGAACCTGTGTGGCAGCCCTTTCTGGTCAAAGTAGTGCATCATGAAGGGCTTATAGAGTGTCATCTAGGCGTATGTAAATCTCCACCCTCAGTGGAACTGGCCACAGTTTTTCACTTACATTGAGAACTGTACTCAGTTTCTATTCTTTTTTACGCTGGATAAAACACTGATGATATAATTATAGAACTGTATAAGACAACTTTCTACTCATGACAATGTAAATGAATGGATGGATAACTCAAATGCAGTAACGCCCTGCAGTGGCTTATTGTTGTGTATTAACCCACGGAAAAGTATTGCATAGTTATTATAGAATATCTAGTCTGTAGGAAAACAATGAAAACCTCTTCAATATATATTTCAAATGCGTAACAACACAATGTAAACACATAGTGTTAAACGTTCTGTACCAAAACTTACACTTCTAAAGCAGCTCCTGTACCAGTAAAATCCAAAACTGCATCTTAAAATCTCTTTCTTTATAATCACTCAATTTCTAAAAAGCTATATTCTCACACGAAATGCTACTTATATTTTTTTTCAAATGAGCACCCTGTTTGCACTGTGTTATAACACTGTTGTAACTACATTATATATCGAGAGATTTGCATTAAATACTAGCACAGCCTAATTCTGTACTTAAAATATTGTAGTTAGTTACACAGGTTAATACACTGGAATAAGTCCCATGTAAAGGAAGTTGCCCAATTTTTTTTCTTTCTGGTTTATCTTTGACAGTCGAATGACAAGAGATGGAATACCTTGATATTAATGCTATTGTTAATTATAATGAATGCCTTTGTACAGTAGTGGATACTAAGCTTTTCATTCTCCTGTTTTGTAAATTATGGTATTTAAATGTAGGTATTATTATTGTATTTAGAGGTATGAGAAGACTGGCAATATTTTTGACTATTTAAAGTAATTTTGAACTCATGATATTAAAGAGGTACCTCAGGCCAATGATGTTCGTAGATTGGTGAGACTTGAGTGTTTGCAGGTGAAAGGATTTACCAAATGCTGGTGAAAAACGATCAGGGGACACACCTGTTGGTGCTTCAGCCAATTGAATTCAAACAAAGACAGCCCTACCAGGCTAAGAACACACATCTGTGAATTGAGAAATGCTATGTTTTATATTCAAATACAGTGACAGCAGAATTCAGTGTGTGCAAATCGCTTTTGTTATGGTTTGTTTTTTAAGAAACACATTATTCAAATTATTCAACAGTGAAACAGACAATCTCAGAATTTGCTTCACAAGGTTTTATTCAAATGCAGGGGGAGAAGTTGTAAAAAAAAAGGTTTGAATAAATGAAAATGGTAGAACAAAAAGGCAAAAAGGTATTCTTGGAACAGTATGTTTATACACTACTAAAGTGTAAAAACAACTGTAACATTTAATAAGTCCATTGTTTTAGGCAATCAATCTGAACTCATCATTACTCATTTAACTTGCTTCATCCCTTTTCTTGTATTTCTCTATATTGATATTGCACTTCTCAAGTGTCTGACTGGCTTATTCAGACAGCGGATCATATAGTCAGCCTGCGTGGATAACAGGTCTACATAGGAAATATTCAGAAGCAAACACATCACAAAACGATTTGGCTGGAAATGCTTTGGAAAAAACAGGATACAAACAAAGCAATGGAATGCGATGTAAAATTACAGTTAGCTCCAAAAGGTTATTTATAGATAAAGAACAGTGTAAAGCACATGACAGTGTGTTTCTAAGGTCAGTCTGAGCCCAGTTTCCCAAACATTTTGACCACATTGTTAGTCATTGTTTAGTGGAGCAAAGTAAACCTTAGCAGTAGGCTAACATATTTTGGGAAACTCTGCCCTGGTCAGTTATAGTGACATAGAGTCGGGTAAGGTCTGGGATAGGTTTTTAAGTTAAGAGTTAGGGTTAGATCTCTTCCTCGTGCTACATGATGAGGGTACCATGGACGAACATTGTGCTGACAGTGACAGAAAACATGTAAAAGTGCCTCAGGTTTGCTCTGCCAGCATTGAGCTATTTTCAAGCTGACACATACTTCCATGCCTGTTCTTTCTACATTAGTGCATGCTTTATGATTAGTCCACAAATGGCTCTCAACACAAGAACAAGAGAAAAGCAAAAATCTTTGCATCAAAGCTGTTTGTGCATGCTGAGGCTGTTTCAGAATCAGAGCTTAGTTTATGAATTCACATACTTTTGCTTCATGTTAACATGTGTGCTAGCATGAATTCCTCTGCGGCTAAGCATCCCACTGGTCCTGACATACTGTCCTTCCATCACACCTCTGTAGGTCCAATTCCACATTTTTACTCATCTGCTACAGATATGTTTCACCAGTGATGAAAAAAAAGTTGTTACAGTGCAAAGTGATTCATAATTTGTACTATGCATTATGAAAGTGCTGAAACCATTTAAAAAAAAAAAAAGACTTATCAGTTGAGCCTGTGGACTCACTTTGCCACTAAAATGTTTCTGCACATGTTGTCTGTGAGTTTAGTGCGAGCGTGAGAGTCCATGTGTGCATGAGCGGGATTTCACTTCCAGCACAGTGAGTAACAGGCCTCCTACTGTGTGCTTCTGCCCACTGAGTGCGGTGAAAGAAATGAGATGCAATAGCGGAGAGAAACTGCATGCATCACGACCGCCTAATCCACAGCCCACAGTGACTCCCTACAGCGCTGAGAGAATCTAGCCTCCCACAAACCATCCATCATTCAAATAAGCGTGACCGGTTTCACAGCTCTGCCTTGACTATCCCACATACGAAGTTTGGGAATCACCAACCAAGTCTACCCACACTTTACCACACTAACTATATTAACTCCTCCCCACTAAAGAAACTACAGCTCTGGTGGTGACCCTTCATCTAATCCTTTTCCCACTCTAGGTGACCAGCTTCTGCTCAGAGATATTGTTAGTTTCTGCACCAAATGATAAACCTACTGTGACTCTCCATATCTCCCACCAGCCTGGCCATATGCTGCGGTCGAACAGATGGGTCGATACATATTCCCTCACCCAGATAGGGGGGTGAGAGTTGGGGGTAGTGAAGGTCGGAAGAGGACAAGAGCGGGAGGGGAGGGGCAGGAATCTGGTGCGACGGACTAAAAGGATTTACAGTCTTTGTGCAGTGTCAGACTAGACAAGCAGTCATCCTTATACTGTAGGACAATAACACACCCACGTGTGACAGGACAAAACCAGGTGTGCAGCATACAGTAGTGTTGTTCAGTCATAGTACACTGGTTGAGTAAAAATAGGTCAGCAGAGGTGATGGTGTTATGGTTTCCAATCTGGAGAGTAAGTCCAAGTTCAAATCTCAGTGTGATCTTCTATTTTTTTTTTCTGTCTCCCACATGCCACCAAATGATCAACCATACCCATTACTTAATTTGTGTTGCAGATAAAGTTTCTCCGTTCTAATGCTTTGGGGCGAGTGGTTTCTGTTTCACAAATAACTGTCAGTGCAGTGTTTTGGTGTAAAATGTGTTATGTGCGCTCCTGGATGTTGTAGCCACAAAAGGCCAGCGCAGAGCTTTTCAACAGTACGACTGCAAAACAATAAATAAACAAAGCATCCTCACAATCTGATACATGAATAAAACCTACAAATAATGTCCTTTCACCATGATGCATGTAGTGTGAAAAACAAATGAACAGGTTAACCATAGACCTTTGGAGCATTTGGTGAGTTGGTGATATTCGGTATGACTCAGGCCCTGGCGTAGTCACTAGGTACATGTGTGACTGGGCTGTGTGTGCTTGATTGTGAGTGAAAGACTACCAAGAGGGTGCAGGCATCTGTGTGTGTATTATTTCGGTGAACCCTAGCTTTCCCAGTCGTGGCCGGCCAGCCCGTCGTCATCTGAGTCAGAGTCTGGTGAGGCATCCTTTATGCGGCGCAGCGCCTCGTGGATGCTCCTGGTCAGGGGATCGGTGGAGGCCGGGAGCTCTCCCTGATCCCTTCTCTCTTTCCTGGGGACGCGCCTCAGTTTGACCCCCTTGCGAATCTGAGCCAGGATGCTGTTGGGGTCATCGTCACCTGTCGAAGGAGGCAGAGAACGCTGGTCGACCTTCCTCAGGTGGAAGCTGCCTCTCTTCAGGGAGGCTAGCACCTCGTCCATGGGCGAGCTCACTGCATATAGGAAGAGAAGTAGGAAGACAAATGGTGATTGGCTACTGGAACTTGCTAATCTCATTGAGCCTACTATGGTAAATGGTTCCAGTACCTCTTCTGCTGTGGGAGTCAACCTGGGGAGTCTTCCTCAGTTTTTGCCGGGCGCTCAACAGTTGGCTGCTATCAAAGAAGCGAGGGATAAATGGACCGAGTGGGGAGAGGGAGAGCTCTTCTGCTGCATTCTTCCCTTCAACCTTCTGCCCATGCCGACCTGGGCTCTCAGAAGGCGACAACTCCTCCTTTATTGGCAGGGGAGGGGGAGGGGGAGGTGGAGGAGGAGGGGACATGGGGGATGCCAGTAGTGAGGACAGGGAGCAGGGAGAGCAGGTGGAGTCTGCAGTACTGGGCACAGGCAGAGGAGGAAGAGATGCTGTGAGGACTGTGACGGGCTGAGTGGTGAGTGTGGCGCTGGGGTCCGTCTGCACACTGGTACTGAGACACAGCGGGTGGCCCACACTCGCGCTACTCATTTCCATGCTCCTTCCACGCTCTCTTCTTCTGGTGTGGGTCACGCGTAGTCGAGTGGACTTGAGAATCACCTGACCTGGGTACCGCTGGAGAAAGACACAGCGAAAGACAGAAGTCGTCGATTAGTAAAAAAAGAACATTTTTGATATTTACATTTAATTAATAGGAGGGCACATACCTGCTTGAAAGTGCGTAGTCTCTCCAGAGTCCTCTGCCTCTCCTGACTAACTCGGCTGTTCTTCCTCTCTTCGTCTTCCTCTTCTTCATCATTCAGCTGAAAATTGTTGAGGTTTAGAGGAGGAGAGAGTTACTGACATCGCTACAGGTATACAGTCACATCATTATAAAAAAGCACGTACCTGTAAGACCTGGTGGGATACAGAGTCCTTGTGAATGGCTTGACGTTCCTGCTGTTTCTGAGTGTGGTTGGATACACAGATCTCCTGCAGAAAGACGGGAGGAAAAAAAATAAATCAACACACTGACCCACACAGCATCATGAATAATGCCAATTCCAATTCCAATGCATATTAGTTCATTTCTTGATGAAATGTGTTTCTGGCATAGCAGGACACAGTTTCAAAAGTCACTTCTGCTCGGATATGAAGTCCAATCAAACAAACGGCAAAACGCACACTTCTGCATATTGAATAGTATGCACTGATAGTATGTAGAATCCAGGATACACTTCAGGAATGAAAATAAGTGTAATTGTGAGTAGGGTGTACGCACCCTTTTGTTCCTCAGATAGGAACGCTTGGCAGTGATGCGGCCCCTTCTTGCCTCCAGCTGTCGAGCGCTGACCTGAAGTCTGCGCAGCTCTTCCCTCTCTGCAGTATCGTCCCCTTTTATATCATCTGCACTTTCAAAGGTGTCATAGTACACCACCTCATCCTGACGCTCTGCAAACACACATACATAAATATATAGACTTGTTTGGAGACACAGCTACAGGTCTTTCGTGTGTTTGACAGACACTACACACCATTAATGTACAGAGTAATAATTCAGACTTGTCTTGTAGCATGTTCATGCGCAACAGTACAGAATAGTTTGTGAAATGTAGTGTCTTGTCAGGACTTTTTTAAAAAAGGGGCTTAGGATAAAGGGCTTATCCTGTAAAGCAAAATGTGTCCAAAAGTAGCTTGTAAATTCAGCCAAAATACCTGACATCTGTCTGTGAATGCTGTCTAATTGAGCAGTGAGGAGCAGCTCTTCACACTGTAGTATCTCAACCTGGATATCATACAGTTGGAGCTGGCGCTCATAGTAACGTGTCTCCATGTGGTCTAAGAGGGCCATGGCATCGTCACTGCTACACAGACTCTGCATCTGAGGGGCAGGACAAAAAAACTCACATCAAAAGACTTATCTTATCTTATCTTATGTTTGTGTGTGAGTGTTTATGTCTGTTCATATGTGTTTTGAATGGTGTTGAGTGTTACTACCACACCTCCTCTCGAAGTGTGTGTTTCCTCTGCTCCAGACAGAGCTCCCTGGCTCTCTGGAGCTGTAGAGTTTCCTTGGCGACAGAATAGCAGAGTCTCTCCATGCGCTCTACCGCTGCTGTCCATGAAGATTTACCAAACTTACGCCGGTCCACCTTCATACGCTCATAGAGCCCTACACATACACGCATGCATGCACGCAAGCACGCACGCACACACACACACACACACACACACACACACACACACACACACACACACACACACACACACACACACACACACTGATAACATGAGTGGGCATTTCACTCACTTTCTTTTCTTTTAATGTGATGCCTAAAGTCAAAGGTAGGAACTATGTATTACAATAATGTAGAGGGAGACATCTATTGGCCACATTTGGACATTACAACTTCTTTCATTCCAGTTTGCACTTGAAGCCACTCATCTGATTTTTGATCTGATAAGTGTCAGATAATAAATGGACTAATCAGTAGTGGAGAAAAGACTGGGATAAGCACGGGCACATTTTGGATTAACCCTTCACAAAGACAAGATCGATAGGTTGTCCTTGTTTCCTCCTGGCCCTGTCAAACCGTGGCTGTCTGCACTGCCTCATTAAAAGCAAATCACATTAGCCTTGTTGTTCAAAACCACACACAGGTCAATAGCAGGCCAATACTACCACTGTGTGTGTGTGTAATTATTCAAAGTCATTCCTCTGCTGCTTTATTGACTTGACATTGGCAGTGACCGTGATGGCATACTTTACCTTTCTGGGCTCTAGCAGTGATCTCAAAGTATTTTACAGTAAACTCCTGGATGTTGAGTACTGCCTCCTGAGCTTTCTTCTGCCAGTCAGAGTCCTCCTTTTTTAGAGTCTCGATCCGCCTTGGGCCCAAATAGTCATTCTCCATAGAAATCTGTTGAGAGAGGTCGAACATATTTTTGTCAGCAAGGCTAAGAACAACGACAGGCCTCAGTGAGGCAGTAAGACAAAGATTTATCCTGTGAAAAGTCCAAAGAAAAAAAAATTATACAAACTAAAAGTATGTACACTCTGTGATACACAATATGTTATGCTGATATTAAAATTTGGATCTGAAGATATATAGTATACGAATAGTTTCATCGGAGGTGACACAGTACAGCCAATGCAGTTAGAGGCACATTCATAAAAATCCATACCCAGAAGATATACTGCTTCATTTGAGATTCAGATGTGGAACCCCAAAATGGCTCTTTACTGCCACAACGTGGCAAGAATAAATGGGCTTCACAAAAAAAGAAAAGAAAATAGTGATAGAATTGTTTTCCCTAATAATACTTAGGAGTTATTAGGTGTTAGTTTACATGACAGGACAGTTAATCTCACATAAAAATGTTGTAGAGAAAGACTTGATGCATGCCATGAGGAACAGGATAAATTAGAAATGGTTTCACTGGAAAAAGCAGGCCTGGAGAGGGAGCCACACTCCCAGACATGGAAGCCCTGGCATTATACAGTATGTTCTACCGGGTGCCTATTCAAACAAACATGCATACACCATTTTTTTATACAAACCCATTTTAACCATCTAATAAAAGCATAAACGCCATTTAGATGGGACATAGGAAACTGATATTGCGAACAATTGAAAACTATTAAATGCCTTTTGACATTTTTCCTGAGGATAAAAGGAAGAATGATGTAACAATAATAAATTCACCATTTATTAGCACGTTAAACAACCAATTTTTTTTCTATCTTTTAATTAGTGGATTCTAGGACCATTTGAAGAAAATTAAAGACCATAATGGGAATATGACGTTGCTGTGTCTCTGTTAACCATACGCAGACAAAATGCTCACTGATCAATACGGAGCAAAACTGAATTACCAGAGGAAAACAAAAAGTGCCTGTACAGGATAAAGAAAGAAAGAAATCAGCAATGGTTACAGAGCTGCATCCCTGTCTGACCCTAAGTAACCTCGCTGCACCTCTGCTCACACTGCACTACTCAGCAGTGCACCAGTATCATTTACCACTGCAACTTCCTGCTGTCTGATTGCCAGTCCTTTGCTTTAATTTTGTTCAGCATTGCTAATACATAGTGTCATTTTAGACATGTTGGCTTTACATCTGATGATTTGTGTTATTGTAAATCTAAATGAGCAACCTTTTACACAAAAACCTACCATAAAACACTATTTAGATATACTGTGTGGCCTTGTTTTGCCCTTGTGAAGGCACAAGATTAGAGGTTACATTGAGACTTGAACAACTCAAACACTGGCTACGCTACTCTATATCAACATGCTACGTAGTTTTTCAGTTGAGGGATTAATGAATGAACATGTTTGACATTTATATTTTCTTTGGTAATCTTATAGTTTGTGAACAACATTTCATCGTACTGTCTGACGCAGCAGAATCCTCTTTCTTTTTTTCTTATATTCAATGACCTGATCTTAATTTGTCAAATTGAAATTCATTTAAAAACATTGATACTGACTGTTCCAGCTCACACAATGCAGTCATCTTTTTCCTGTAGTATTTTCTCTCTCCCCTTATCACATCATACTTTTTCACTTAAACTACTCATTAGATTTGGAGATTTCTTTAAAAAAAGGCATTTTCACACCTTTGTACAGCGAGAAAAAAGAAGAAGCATAAACACACAATGGGATGAATATTTTGTAGTGACAAATAATGCAGAATTTGAAAGACAAAAATTAAAACGTGACCAGAAAAGGTAATAGAAAAAAGACATATAAACCCAAAACTAAGGGAATTTAGATGAAGAAGAGCTACATAAAGCCATGCTGTGTCTAAGCTACAAACACTGCAGGCTATAAATAGACCCGGAGGTACAAGTTCATGATCCCCTCCCACGCTAACTATTCAGCCAGGGGGTTCCATGGTGTAATGGTTAGCACTCTGGACTCTGAATCCAGCGATCCGAGTTCAAATCTCGGTGGGACCTGTGAGTTTTGCAACTACTTAGTGGTCCTTTCTGGCAAAGTTTCTCAGGGACCTCATGTGCTGGCGTGTTTACTGCAGTAAAAGAATCTGTGCAACAGCAGAGAGACAGAAAGGAAGAGTTTGCTCTGGCAAAAGAAAATATGCAGTGAAGAAGTGATTTGTGTTGACTGTTAATTTCAGCCTATTACTAGTTTAGTGGGTCAATGTAAGTCAGTTTGCTGGTTTATATGAGAAAGTGAAAGTACAGTAGGTTTTCCCGCTGCAGCATTCTGAACAGTAAAGTGACTTAAGAAAAGAAATACTACTAACTACGCAGGACAGAAAGGATGTCTGAAGTACTGCAAGGTGGGAAATAAAGGACATACTTTCAGTAAATGAGCTAAGAAACAGGCAGTAACAATCAGTAGCTATATTTTATCACCATCACCACCATATCTTATAGTTAACTCAGCATACCAAATTGATTTTGTTCAATTACGCAAGCCAACTTCAAAGGAATTTTATCATCTATTAGGTATTCGATTTCTCCAAATCAAACTGTTTTTTATCAATTTCATTATACTTCTCAGTGTCATTTGATTGACAACACACATTTCACACACATCATGTGGTCCTGCAGTTCAGATTTTAATGTATTACTTTTTTTTTAAAGAATCCCCTTTCATAAGAAATTTAATCTAGGATGGTCTTAAAATTGTTTTCATTAAAAAAGAAGGGATGGAAATAAACATTTGCCACAAATTATCCTAATAATGGCCTTTATTTTTGGAAATGTATGGAAACATTGTTACAAGATTTTACTCATCTTAAAGCTTGAATGGGTAGAAAGCAAAAATGCCAGAATTTGAACTAGAGTGACACCTCTTCCTGCAGCTCTCCCCTCTCTGTCACAAGGGCATTTTCATGAGCAGAACAACCAATAGGAACACTCTCTCTTTCTGAAATGACATGTAAGTGGCCAAAGCCTCCCGTCGCGAGCTAGATTTTCTAATGTCAGAAAACCGAGCTAAGAGGAGTTGCAGAATACAATATACAATGTTACAATATAGTACAGGCCTCATATTACTTACTTACTTACAATATACTGAAAGATTGGTGTGGAATCTTTGCCCTGCGCCGCAAAAAATTAACACCTACCACAGCTTTAATAAAGGATTAAACACTCTGCTTACATTCCTGTCTTTTGCTGACACTGAAGGTCTATTCAGCCACAACTAAACTGAAAATCTCTCTAAGTTAGTCCTAAATCTTCCCATTTCTGCTGCATGCTTGCTGATCCCAGTGTATCAGCATCATCCTGCACCTGCAGTAAACCTATAGGACCACACACACAACATGACTTATTCATGTCTCTGTGAGATGGCAGGAAATAGGAGATCCATGGGGCTCCATTCCATCTCACAGTATGTCAGTAACCCCCAACTGCCACATCCCAAGTGTTTTAGATACTGTAGAAATGGATAAACATGACAGGAAGAAGTTTCCACCCAAGGTTGGGAAAAGCTGTGTGTTTGTGTGTGTGTGTGTGTATGAATGTATATAAAGAAAACACACATATATATATATATATATATATATATATATATATATATATATATATATATATATATATATATATATATATATATTTATATATATATATATATATAAATATATGTTTTCTTTTTTTCTGATGGATGTTATGCAGTAATGTGATACTGAAGTCTTTTTATTACTGATGTGAGTCATTGAGCTAAATATAAATCAGCTATCAGCACTGCAATAATTATTTCCACCATTTATCCATTCACCAGCCTTCATCTTTTCTTCGCAATAAGATGCATCTAACCACCGTCCCACTGCTTCACTAAACACAAGGCATTTATCAAAATATACAAAATAATCCATTTTGCATTAAACACCACAGTCAATTATGCACATACACAGTGATGCGCACACAAAGAGCAGACTCTATTTTGAGAGATCATGAGAATTTCCTGTTTTATGACTGTTCTATGTTGGTGTCTATAGAGAAATACAGAAATACGTAAATCACTGAATCTAGGACTATCTGCATTGTAGCTGCTTCCCACATATGTTAGTTACAGCAAGCATACATCTGAGTAACTCCTGGAGTCAGAAAATATATATTCAAATTATAAACTGAAAAACAGAAACAACACAAAAAACACAAACTTTTTAGTTTCTCCTGGTTGGATGCCACCAACAGTACACACCATTTTTTTACTACAGAAATCAGCTGGCCATCTACGGTGTGTGTGTGTGTGTGTGTGTGTGTGTGTGTGTGTGTGTGTGTGTGTGTGTGTGTGTGTGTGTGTGTAAAAGTTGAAGAGGCTTGGCTGCTTCTTAGTGTGCACACGTTTATACGCTTAAACAGCAAACTTTACAGTAACGCAAATTGTTACCTTGATCTGCTGTCTGCGTAGCATTGCTAGTTCCCTCATGTCTCTGAAGGGCTGCAGCAGGTACTGGTATAGCCGTGTAGAGGCCTCCAGCAGGACTCCATAGGCCTCATCTTCCTCCTCATATAGCTCCAACAGCTTCACCATACTGTCCACGGTCTGGTGCTTCTCCAGCAGCTGCATCACATGCACACATGGAAAGTTAATTTTTGTCATTGTAAACATACAACCAACCTTCAGAACATCAGAACAGATAAATATCCATAGCTTCTTTTAAAATATCTGTACGGCCTTGTTACATAATAAGGCATATTCAGTTATCCATATTGGATGAAGTGGAACAATGGGCTTCCAAAGAGGTCCAAACAAACACTAAGACAGTTGTTGGCACCTTGATTGAAAAAAAATTATATATTTATTCAAGTGTCTGTTACGCACAAATCAAAAAAGGTGCAGTGAGCAGAAGCCAAACATACTAAGTGGCTGTAATGTAGATGTAACATGTGTTTCCATTAGACTGTTATCTGTAGAACAGTGTGTTAACTGTGTCAAATCAGTTAACCCATCCATGAATACACAAGCCATAAGAACATGCTTAAATACATCTTTTAGTGTCACTCAGCAGTGAATAGAAACTTGCACCTCACTGTGAGACTACTGTGTAACTGTAAATAATAGGAATATATCTGAGGGCAGTCTTAGTGCACAGACATTGGCTGACAGAGCAGAGTCCTTTCTGCTGCTGGGAATAAAATCAATACACACACACACATTTTTGCCAGACTGAACAATCCTGCAGCAATCACTGAAATAGCCATTAACTCAGCCCTCAAATGGAGTGGAAGGACCAATATGCCAGTGTGTGTGTGTGTGTGTGTGTGTGTGTGTGTGTGTGTGTGTGTGTGTGTGTGTGTGTGTGTGTGTGTGTGTGTGTGTGTGTGAACTTCTGTACAGAGCATTTGCCATGATAAAGAGCTGAATGTCCTTATTTTTCCCGATTGCTAACATGGTCAAAACTGTATGTATATATATATATATATATATATATATATATATATATATATATATATATATATATATGCAGCACCTTTTTTAAATGCTTACACACTGTTTTCAAAACTGTTAAAAACACATTCAATTCAGAATTACAGTAATGAGAATATTTACAATAAAATGAAATATTAATCATTCCACACTGCTGATTTCAGCTAAAAGACATTAGATGTGATGGTGATGAGAACCAAGTGCAGGAGAGAGGGATGACTAGAACCCTCACAGTGCTGTACAGTATGAGTTATACTATACTTGTTGAGGTTTTTTGTTATTACAGTATTATTACAGCTTTGAATTTGCTTTTTGTTTCAACTTTTTATTTTTCTATGTGTTTTAATTACTATATGCACAGATATAGAAAACATAAAGGATATTAAAGCAAATTTCAGATTAATTCTTGTTACATAAACTTTAGAACAGTCTCAGTCTCAACTGAAAGGGAGTGGGTGTGGGACTGACTGGGTGGAATGACATGTGGGTGGTTGGTCTGTGCTACCCACAGCATCTTTTCAAAAGCAGAGCAGAAAGGAAAGGCCAGGAAGTCATATAAACACATCTGTATACAGTACATGGATGTAGTCTCTTGACTCTTTCTTACTTTTGCAATGACAGTAAACATTCAAGCGGATATAAAATGTATTATACTGTGAACTTACTGTACTGCTAGAGTCATGAACATTGGAAGCTTAAAATAATAAGTAATTCTTTTTTCTTTACTTCCATTTGTTGTGATAAATAAAAATATACACTGAATAGATAAAATCCTACCATTCACACTGCAAATATTCTTTAATTTGATTATTTGTAAGTTCCTAGTTTTGCTGCATTGGCAATGAATAGGTGTGTTTTACCTGGGAATTGGCTATTATCTTGGTCAATACTATGTGTAATGGAAAGATATTAATTACATAAATACAGGTAACAGTCAAAGTTGATGTACCCTCCACTATAATGGTTAGGAGTAAGGCTGTGATGCTAATAATGGCAAACTGCCATTAATGCTCTTTCTAACCTGTTCTCTTCTCTTCTTCTCTTCTTGCATTATCTGGCTCAATAAGTCAAGGCTGCATTAATCTAACCCCATTGATTAGTAGTACAATGTGAGAGCCAGTGAGTATCAATATATTGCCTGTTTATAGTAAGCACAGTTACTGTAATCAATCACTTGCTGCTGCTGTGTGTGTAAGAGGAACCTGGAGTGTGTATGGTGTCTGGATTATGTCTCCACTGTATCAAGATCTCAAAGTAGAACTAAGTTGGTCACTAAAATATTGGTGCTAGTGTTTGATTATATTATATACATACAGAGGTGTTACACAAAAATCTTTATTAATATAACTTTAAGACATCTTTTATAACTATTTATAAAAACAATTATAAAACTCATATTCACTACGGCACATCGTCAAACATCTACTTTTTTTCATCCATACACACTTTTGAACACAGGACCACACAGACGCACTGTAGCCTATCCTATATGCCAGAGTAACAAGTTATAATCAAACATTTACTAAAATATCAGTTTTATTTGTTTAAATTGTTTTCACCACATGTGGCATTCTCAAGTTTCTTGTTTTTGGATATCAAGAATAATGCTTTTTAATTCCCTTCTGGTGCGCACTGAAACTATAGGATGTGTATTCTTGTTTTTTTTAAATGCTGAGCTGATATGTTTTTAATCAAATATCAGAGTAATAACAAATATATTAATATGTATGACAATTATTTCCTGATACATAGATTTGTCAAAAGAATATTGACTGTTTCTGATCCTTCAGTGAGTCGATATCATTAAAAATGTAAATATAGTGTGTTACTCAAGTCTTTATATATTAATAACCAAGAAAGGTCCAATAAAAATGGTGTTATTTTGCAACTAAACTGACAACCTTCTACCTACTGATAGTAGGTAAAGTCTTCATAGCAACCTGCCTCGTTTGGGGGCTGTCCAGTATGGTTCCATAGAAAAGCTGAGATTTATGCTTTATCAGAAGTGTTCATTCTAAAAGATAAGAAGTGATTGAAGTGTGCTTCCCGATACTGATTCTGATACCTGAACTTGCGTATCGGCCGATATATTTTCATCTTTGTTGTCAGTCTGGCTCAGGTTAAACTCTTTGTGAAACATGAACAAACACAAACAACGAATGCCACAGAAATTTCTTTTATTATGCAGTTTGATAGTCAGTTATAACAGAAAAAGAACAAAAATAAACTACTTTAACGTAGATTTTCTTTAGGACTTTATTACGTGGTATCGGATCAGTGCATAAACTCCTGTACTTCCCAATACCAGCGTTTTAGGCAATATTGGAGCCGATACTGATACTGGTATCGGTATCTGAACATCTTTAGTTACAAACTAATTTTACAAATTCCTACTTCTATTACTAGCTGGCCAGTTCCACTGTATTTCCAAGAGAATAATTTAATAGGAATAAAAGAATAATGGAGACGTCTTGTCAGTGTCACTGTCAGCCGTCTCATCAGTGTGCAATTGTTAAAGGACGTGTGCCTATGCCTCTGCTTATGGAGGTTAGATTGTTGCATGCCTTGTACATTCTGTAACTTCTGGCGACCTCTTTTTCTTACAGACCTGAACTATTTTCCTATTTTAGATACCTAATAAATGTATAATACAGTAGTTATACCAATACCAAGTTAGCTTTTATTGTTTGGTTTACTACATAAAAGTTAACTCATTTTTACAATTGATTATGTTGAGTATCTGCATCTACTGAATGGTCCACACATCTACACTCAGTTTACCAGAGATTTTGTGTGAAATACTTACTATTTTAGTCTAAGATTTGTCCTCTAATTAAAATTTCCCATATAAGAAAATATATAAATGATGCTTAAAATATACTTATTTTAAGCAAAGATCTCCGACACAGTATCATAGTTCACCCCTTTTCTGTAAACTGCATTGAATGTGTACTCAATTGAATGCAATCTACTACTAAGTATGTCTATTAAATACCTGGCTACCTCACATGAACGGCTAGTGCATCACACTTCCTCACTACCATTGTGGTATGGCACAGCCTCGAGCAGTCCCTTTGGTCTGGTCAGCACAGCAGAAAGACTGTGGTCTCCAGATGTGCAACTGTGTGATTGTTGTGAGTTTCAGAGAAAGAATATGCACAAACTATGTCAATACGAAGCTGATAAAAGTCATGGAGAGTGGGAGGATCACAAAAGATCTCACCTCTTGCAGATGTTTTGATGCACGGTTGAGCGCCTCCTCTAACCCGGACTGCCTCAGCTCGCTCAGGCTCTCATAGTACTCATCTAGGTCGTCGTTTTCCGTAAACAGAACCTGCGAAAGGATCTTCCATCCACACGTATCGAGCGCGTGGCCTAGGTACATCTGTAAACTGTAGCAAAGCTCATCCATTTCGGTCCCGGTTACTTCCGTCGGGCCGAACAGCACTGTCCACATCCCGGCTGGTTCCTCCGGAAACACCGGGAGGCAGGGCTCCAGGTCCGAGTTCACCGAGCACAGCTGCTGGTGGATCGACCGGAGGTCCTGGAAGGAGAAGAGTCCGGCCCAGCTGCAGTCCTTCATGCCCAGACTGTCCAGTTCCTCCAGGTCCAAGCTGTCCAGTGAGAGGGACGGTTGCCCATCTCTTAGTGATTTGAACACCTCAGTATCCGGACTAACCGGAGATGCTGCAGATGTAATCACGGTTGGAATTTTGACAGGGCTTGGTTTTGTTGACATGACGGACTTAGTCTTAGTGCCTCTAAACACAGCCTCCTTGACTCCTTTGCTAGGGCTCTTTGATACTCTGACGGGACTTTCGGGCCATTTTGTTTTGTCCCCATCCTTGCCAGTCGCCTCCGCCGGTGGGTCCCTACCAAAGCTTCTCCTCTGCACCGTCCTGTTGTGACACGTAATGGCAAATTTACCCTCCACTTCATTCCAGGCAACGATAAAGACAAATTTATGCCTTTCCTTCACTTCAAACGCATTCGGGCGAACGGCTACCCACCCCGACTCCAAATTATCCTCCATTGTGAAGGACATGTCTGCAAAGTGATGGAACAAAAATAGTAACACTGCTCGCGCCAATAAAGGGAGCCTGCGTTGGCACTGTTTGGGAGTCGGATACAGAATAGTCAAACGGTGTTACAGTGTTAGTGTTACAGTTAAAAAAGCGTTAAACAAACATTGTTTTCTCTCCGAGGATATTTCGCCTGAAGTGCTATATCCTCCTTCGCTTGAGCGGATACATTTGGAGCAGTGTGGTGTCATTTCCCATCTCTGGCCCACCTGCATTCAACTCGGATGCCTGGCTGACTATCCCGACCTCCTGCAATCGTTATCATTAGCTTTGGGACCATACAGGTCTCGACTCAGACACATAACATGCGACCGTGTGTTTACCAGGTCAAGCGGTCGATCCGCCTCTCAGCTGCGTTCCGTTATTCTCGATATCTCGGCTCCAGACCTTTCTCATCATAAAGTACCATCCGGATCCAAAAACAGCGGCGTACATCGTTCAAATACAACAGACTGAGTCCATGAATACGCGTGACAAGGGGATGTGTCCAATCGCACTGTCTCCAGAAAGATTAGCATCGTCTCCAAAATCATAACATCACCATGTTTTCTTCTTCGTTTGCCCAGCAAGACCACCACATACTCAAAAAAAATAATAACGTTGGCTCCAAGTGCTGGAAGAAATATCGGAATTTCCATGGAGGTCGGCAGCAAAGTTTTAGTGTGACCGTTTTTTGTTTTTGTTTTTACGTTTAACCAGCTTTACCATTGTGTTGCTATTGCTATAATCCGTTTAGTAAGCTGTAGTATTATACTGGGTAAATATATGTCACAATTAGGCTGCAGTCTTGCGAAATACTGCTAAGAACATACTAGAGTCTGTGAGTCCGAGGAGCATTTAAAGGCAACATTAGTATCTCAACTTTAGGGCACGTATAGGGACGTGCTGACGTTTTAGGTCCATAGAGCAGTGTGGGATGCTTTGCAGAGTAGATGCAGCAACGAGAACAATATGCATGTCAAACTAAAAAAAACTGTAAAAAATATATAACAACAAAACATATGAATAAAATGCATAAATAAATGATAGATTATTATAATAGATAGTGATATATTTGAACCACATATGATTTAATTCAACAACATTATTTGTGATTGACTGATGTAGACAATTGTAATGTGATGGCCTTAGTTCATGTGCTTTCAGCCCAAACAAAAAATAGCCTATTCTACTGCCAGAAGGCCCTGAAATCATAATATGTAAAACAGTCATTATGAAAATTAATGCATTACTGACAAGAACATTTGTTTCCAAAAAACATATAAAGTAATCCTGAAATAAATGTTAGAAACGTCTGCATAAATGTGGCATTTAAACTGTAAAGTATCTGCAGAAAGATTCCTCAAGCCATCTGGTTGAGTAACTATGTCGAAGAGAGCTGTTGAGCTTTCATTGTTTACACATATTGACTGTTACAGAGGACAGGAGTGGAAAATAGTATTCCCCTTTAATGGTCCCACGCCTTAAAGCAGTTGAAAGTCAATCCCTCACCAGGTTGCATCAATTCTAATGATGCTAAGAGAAAGGCTTAGGATTCTAACAGTTTGCCTCTGCTTTAAAAATCCCCATTGACTTATGATGCAATTGCATTAATATTGCATTCTTAAATAGACCTCTTGAAAGAATTACTTTTGAATAAAATCATTCAAAATGCCCTTTATTACCATCTTATAAAATACTGAAATGGGCTAACAATATTAAAAAGCAAATAAAGGGTTTTCAAGACAGAGATAGGCTGCAGTAATAGTAAGGAGCCAAGAGACAACATTCAAATAGCTCACCCCAAACCTAAAGCATTTTTAATAAATTCCTTGAAACAGAATCAAAGTTATTAAGAAATAAACAGTAATATGATCAGACATACAAGGAATACAGTATAGTCATATTTCACTATACAGAAATGTTCAGTAGAGACAGGTGATTGAAGTTGGGCCACTTCACTTACTAAACCTATTTGTATACAGTAACACATTTAGCAGTGTGTTTCTTTTCACAAAACAGGATTGTTGAAAAAACAAGATCATTTTTATTTATTTATGTGAAAATATTTTTCAGCAAATTACAACAATCAATCAACAAATTTGATTAACTTATGAAGCCGTTTTACAACAAAAAAAGACTATTAACTTGTAAAAGGCCAACTGTGTTCAATCTATGTATTATTATGTTTGGGGATAGAGCATATAGTTACAGAAAATAGAGGAGGCAGCTGATTCACTGATGACTGAACCCAAGTTATAGTATGTGTAGTATGGCCAAGCCAACGGCCTAATAATAAAGTGAAAATAATGAGAGGGGCTGTTGAGTTTTGAAACAGTACAAAGCATTTCACAAATCTGTAAACAAAGACCGGGTTCATCAGATCCTCAATTGCCATTCATTACAGTATATGAAAAAAGGGGACCATCTGATCACACATAAAGTATACAGCAAACTGCATAGTGTATACAAGAGATCACATTTGTATTTTTGTTTCAAGCTGTTTTTCATAATCATCGGCTGGTGTGGCCATGGAAGGGCATTTGGGACGTCCAGAAGCAGGCAAAAGGTTTTCCCAGTACTCCCGACGAGCCCTAATACACATTTTTGTAGATTAGTAGGTTGTAAACCAGCTTTTTTGCAGATCAGGAACACACACTTTTTTCTATTTCTCCTATTATTTTGCCTCCTTTGTTACAACTTTCACCATGCCACTGTATGTTTAATACATAATATGTTTAAAGTAGATGGAGCATGCTACTTTATAACTGTTTCTGCTCAGTCTTACCTGGCTCTGACCCAGGGTTTAGTGTGCATCTCCAGAGCAGCTCCCCAGAGTCCGTGCTTCTCTGAAGCTGGTGGGAGGAATCCTCTCTCTGCAGCCACTTCTTCTGCTATAGCTCTGATATGGTAGGGCTCAAATCCACAGCAGCCACCAATGTAGCGAATTCCAGCATTGTACGCCTCTCTGGCGTACTTATGGATGTCCCACCTGGTTATTGCTCTGGTCTCCAATGCTGAGAGGATAGTAAAATATTTAAGTGTGAGCATTTTGTCATTTTGGTGCTCTCATCAAACTGCATATAAGGGCAGTTTCAAAAGGTAGTAACACATGAGCTCTACACTCACATTCCTTACAAGCTTATTCGTGCATACAGTACATACTTACATAAATATACACAAGTACAGTTTACAAATTAACATTCACACTGTTCCTAACAAAGATTTGGAGTGCATGTTTGGGTTATTTAAACAGGATCATTTAATTATAGACCCTGTTTGGTAAACATAGCGCAGATCCCTGTCCTTTTTGGCAGCTATGTAAATATGTAATATCTTGATCTCTTTAAACCTTAGCTAAAGTGCTATTTTTTTTGTACCATCAATCTAAAAAAAAAATGTAATTGTTTGCTGTTTGGTGCAAAAACAAACACATAAAAGACATTACATGAATGTACTGGAATAACAATAATGTAATTGAATATAAAACAGTTTTCTCTTTATTGTGCAGAAAAGAATTATACAAGTACTGACCGAAGGGGTATTCGGGTAGGCTGGTGTATCCGCCGATGTTGCGCTCAGGTGTGTGAAAGCCCAGCGGCTGGATCATGAGATGGGCTTTGAGACCAGCTTTCTCTAATCCCGCTTTCATCAACTTCACCGTTTGAACGCATGTCAGAGGGTCCAAGTGACAATTTACTCCGACAATGTCAGCTCCTGCACGTGAACACATTAAAATAAGACACACTCAGAATGTACAGCTGAAACATGTCAGACTTGCCGACTTGGAAGTACCACATCACAGAAAGTCGGTGTACCAGCTTTGACCAGCCTGACAGCACACTGTCCAGGTGGGACTCCGTGCATGTCTCCGTGAGGGGAGATGCACAGTGTTGCACCCACTGGTTTACCGCTGGTCTTAAGCACCTCCACTGCCCACACTGCCTCTTCCACATGATCAACAAACTGCAGGAGGAATGTGCATTGAATCATTAAACAAGAAGTAGTAGAAAAAAAACCCACTGAACTTATGTACATTACCATCTGTTGGACAGTTATTTCTCCCGGGCACTGTTCATACCTCCACTATAAAGAAATCAATGTCCTTCTTGAGGAAGTCATCCATCTGTTTCTTAAAGATGGCCTTGACCTCAGTCTCACTGTGACTCTTCACATAACAGGGAGTCTTAGACACACACCCAGCGACCAATGCATCACCCTCATTGGCTACCTCCCTGGCCAGGTCACAGGCTGCCTCATTGATCTGGGCTCCCTATATCAGACGAGAACAGATTGTGATACCAGACTAATATAAGAATAATTTTCATCAAGTACAGTATAGGGCAAACAGGGTGAGGATGTCATTAGATTTGGTCTGATAGGTGTTTTTTCCACTGACGGTGATGTTGGTGACATTGCCACTGATCTCCAGTTTATCCTCACTGCAGTAGAAGGTGAATGTCTGAATCACATTGGCTCCTGCTCTCAGGAACTCCCTGTGCAGCTGCCGAACTGACAGAAAGAGAGGTAGAAAGAGGGGCTTTTATGGAAAACACAAAAACATTGTATGCAAGTAAAAAAGTGCTTTATAAGAATGTACTCATATCATGTTAATAAATAAGTAACATGTACCTGCTTCAGGATGTTCAACAGCAGCCTCAGGTGTCCAGTGTCCAGCCTTCACATAACCACGTCGCTCTAGCTGCATCACATAACCTCCATCTCCTACAACCACCTCCCCAGCATTTAGTCGCTCCAGGATACCCTGAGTGCGCGCACACACACACACACACACACACACACACACACACACACACACACACACACACACACACACACACACAATGTGTATTGCCACAATGTATTTGGTTGAATGTATATACTGAAACATATATTGTATTCTGAAAACATTAACATTATTGTTTTGCATTTCTTACTGCCTGTTACTCTCCCTGATAAGAGATGTCCAGACTGGACAGACCATAGCACTGAAAATGAGTAAACCATTTCTCTACATAATTATGTTAACATCAATTTAGTCCAAATCAAACCAAATTATCACAGAGCAAACTGTGAAGGTCTGATACATTTCCACAGCTAACATTATGCTGATGACAACGCCCTCCTTCATGTTTAATTAGGTCTATTACACCACACAAACTATTCCCAATTTACATGATGTACACAGTAGGCTACTTCTTTTTAACTTTGAGGCAGTTACTGTAATTGTCCTTGCGGGATTAATAAAGTATAAATTCTTATTATTAGTATTACTATTAAACAGTGTCGATTGAACTTCCATCTTCTTTTCTGTCCAGAAAACAAGAAGCACCTAGTAAGATTTAGTTGTTCGTTTTTCACCTTCTCGTCATATGCATTATGTTGAATAACCTTTAGCTTTAATGCAGTCGAAAACATTCCGGTTTGGGACACTAGTTATTATTATTATTATTATTATTATTATTATTAGCTTTATTTCAGACACATAAAAAATGGTCCATATTACATAGAAGAAAGACACATAAAAACAGTACATTTATCTCCTGGATAGGCTCATAAACCAGTGAGCCCAAGTACCCGAGGAGTATCGCACAGAGCTTAGTCCAGGATTTGTCAATGCAGCGATGATACTATTCGCCGAGCTCGAAAGCCTGCACATACACCTGTACATAAGATTACGTAATATAGCAGGGCAATTTGGCAACCCCACGTTTATAAACATTTGGCTTGCACTACTCCATCGTGGGACTCTCAGTAGCATCCGCAACGCATCATTATACGCTACAGTTAGCTTTTGCATACTCTTTTTATAGCGCCTCCACAGATGTGCAATATAAATGGTAGTGCAGTACGCCTGAAAGAGTCTGATTTTAACAGGTATTGAGCACATTCCAAATCTACGGATCAGCATGTTAGCCTGTCCATAAAGCATGCCACACTGTCTGTAAATGTCTCTGTCGTCAGACAAGTCTGCAGTCACATAGTGTCCCAAATATTTACATTCATTAGTAACCTTAAGTCTATTACCTGACAAAAAGAAATCAGGGAATGTCAATTTGGAGTCATCTCTGCCTCGAGCTATAATAATAATACTTTTCTTTGAGTTATATCTTAGTTAAAAAACAACTTTCAAAAGTCATACGACAGACAGGACTAGTCCAAAATGCGCAGATTTGTGCACAACACCGTTACTCTCACCCTTCTCTTCTCCTTGCTGTCCATCGTCGACGTGTCTGTGCACCGTTCAGAACATTGACTGTTTTTACAGTCTATAATAATCATTGACAGATATAATAGGTTCAGAAACAGGCCGGCGCTGATATCGTGCGTCACTGAAATGAGCACGATAATCTCACGAGATTGAGGAAGCCATATTAGTAGCCTACATAAATCAAAGATCCTATGATTCATCCTAATTGTAAGTTTTTTTGCCAAAACGGTCTGCTTTAGAGCCGTCTTGCCTGAGATGTTTGCCTCGCCTGAAAAATTATTAGGCTACACTCTCAACATCATTCATAAATTATCGTTATAGTCGAAATGTCAGACGGACGGAGGGTTTCCAAGAAATTTGAAGATCCCCTCCAGGCTCCAGACATAAACGGATCTATATAAAAAAAATAACGTGTTGAATAGCCTACTACTTTGTGTCTGATGTGTTTTTTTCCACAAAAACTTCGAAACAATAATATATACATATTTATATATAAACAATATTGAAGAAGTTCCAAATTGAACTTGACAAATGAGTTATTTGACCTTTTTAGAGACTGCTAATGCATGGCTATTGCAGAAAACCGGAATTATTCATTGGCTGAGCAAATTAATCCACAACACACTGGCACTGCATAATACATAATACATTTGATTTTCCCACATCAACAAACCCTTTCCTCTTGGCCTACAGGGGGTGCTGCTCAATGTTGTGACCAGACATGTGATGTCACTTCCTGGCGGGATTTCGATCTGAAAACGGATGTAAACAAAACAAGTGACCGATTTAACGGCGACTGTTGTCTACATACATCTATGCGACTGATACACTTGACAAGTGCAGTGCTTTTTGTTAAACAGTTCTTATATGTGATAGCCGCTGAAGGCATTTGTAATTTATAAGTTATTGTCGAAATGTTCGTAGTAAACAGTCGTAGTAAAAAGGTAACGTAACGGTATCTAGCAAGTGTTAACATTAACTGTTAAAGAGGAGGAGGTCGTTTCTGAGTAACTATAGTCGTATAAATTAAGAGAATATCTTTAGTAGCGCTGCCTTTATTTAATTTTGCAACGTTAACCTCAGTTAAACAAGGTAAGTACTGTTAACCAACCACTGTTCGTTAATGTCCGAACCTAGCTAGCTAATATAATCCCTGTAACGTTACACAGAAATCAAACTGTTTACCAGCGGATGTTGATTTTGCGGTAGTGTTAAATGTTTGTTTTAACTGCATTATCGTACATTAACCCACGTGTTATACTTAAATACATTTTAAGGTACTCGTATTGTTATTAATGTTACTAGAGTATTTCCATTTTCGCTCCTTTATACTATTGGCTACATTTACTCCATCATTTTCTGACGATTATATTTTCACTTGGCGTGTTTGCCATTTCATATTAACCTTGTACTGTAGTAAGAATTACATTTTCCCTAAACTTTTCTTTCATTTATTATTCAGTGTCATTGTCCTGCATGGTTGTTTTTGCTTGGATATTAATTTAGCGAATTCAATACATAAGTAGTAATTCATTCTTTTGGGTCAACAATATTAAATTGTTTAAGCTCCTTCGCACAAACTCAGGTGATCTGACATTTTATCTGAGTTGATTTGTCTCTCTTTAGGCGTCTTCACTGTTTGGTCATGGACCCATCTGACAACATGGGGAACCTCAACCACATGGTGGAGGCTGAGGCACTGAATAATGGTCCTGCTCCTGACAGCTCCACCGGACAGAAAGATGCCTTGCCTCAAGACATGCTGAGGTTCTCCCTCCACATCTGCTTTAACACTTCTATTATTATGCATTTTACAATGGCTGAGTGCTGGTTTATTTGATGAATAACACCCCAACACCTAAACGTTCCATCCACTTGTTGTATCCCCATGACAGCACTTTACCTCTTGTCAAACAATTACAATCTTTAAAATGGCTGAAATTACTGTTTACAGAATAAAGCAACAGATGTCCAACCAGTGCTTTGAGATGGCAGTACAGCTCCAAGCAGGTATATAACTATGTTCATTTCCCCATCATATTGCATTTTCATTGAGTGAACAAACCAAGCATTAATATTATTTCCTGTAACAGGAAAAAGTAAGAGATCATGCAGCACATCTGAAGCTGAGAAAGACTTGTGAGTATTTGAAATAAGCCTATTAATGTTTATCTAAAATGTAAACAAAATGGAAGATTAGAGTTGGTTTCAAAATGTATTAACATATATTTTTCATTAAATGTTGCAGGCCAGATTATGTCAATGAGATGGAAAGAGTCAAGACAATTAATTTTAACAGCACATTGACACTGCACAGGTAAACCGATGATTTGTCCATTGTGATGAGGGATTTTCCCACTATATAAGACATATGGAAGTATAATCAAGAAGCAGTAAACTTTGGACCAATCATTGATATAACTTTTGTCTTTCAGAATGCAGATGTGGCATGCTATTGGAGAAAAACTGAAACAGAATGATTCAGAGGCAGTGTAAGTCCATTTACAACATACTGACATACATTTATTTATTTTTATTATTTTTTGATGATTGTATCGTACACTTGTGTTTTTCTCAGTGCCCTGAAAGCTGTGAATGATCGCTGCATGGCTCTTTGTTCACAAATAAAACAACTTCAACAAGTAAGCAGTCTTATCATCCATTGTGCATATATTTTGTTTTTGTCTGCAATATTACCATATTTATAACAATTGTGTATATATAAAGTAGTCTCATAACTGTGGTTTGATATGAGATGAAATTGCACTGTTTGTACTTTGTTTTGCTGCTGTTTTTGGATGCCAAATTAGATGAGAGAAAAAATTGAGACGAAATAACTTTCAGTAGTAGATTCAAATGTTTCTGCAACCCAGTGAATGATGTGTGGTCCAACAGGTATATGATGTAAATTACCCCCTAGGCCCAGGACTAAAATTTCTAAAGCAATATCTATCGTTTTGGTCAAATAATTGATTAGGTTGTAAATACCACAATCGTCAACCATCAGCACCAACCGGTTTCCCTGAGAAACGCATATAATCAATATAAATAATAGTAATATCACTATGTTCTTGATTACCTGTTTATATAGATGTGTTTACCATTGTTCAGATTTAAGAGGACATATTGACTCCTACAGCTGACAGCTAATGCTTCAGTTCTTTGCAAGTTTACTGCCACAATTTAATAATAATAATTTATACTGTTTATTGATCCCCAGTGGGGAAATTACAATTACAAGTTGAGATGTGTGAATTAAAATTGAAATATAGTTGTGGTAGAACAAAATGCTTAGAATATATGTAACCGCTGAATCATGGCTAACTCACCCTCATCCTTGGGGGCCACAGTGACCTTCATACCCTCTTTGACGTGTGAAGAGGTTAAGGCGGACTAGTCATATTAGAAGACCTTGAGGTGTCTCAACTTCTTGAGATATGCAGGGGAGAAAAAACTGGTTCTGTCTGCTATTTTAGACTCTGTAGCTGACAGAAGTAGTAAACGCCCCTCTTTATGACCTTGTTATTAAAGACCGTTTAGGATATATTTTGGGAATAGAGCGGGGGTCTTTAAGTTTTGATGCTAGACTCTCTGTCATCAGAATCACCTGTTCCCGATCTAAATAAAACAACACTGAAGTAAAGTCAACAGATGCTGATAGATGAGTTTTTTTTTTTTAATTCATCAAAATATAGATTGACGTGAAAGTACGATTTTATACGTACATCAATAGCGTTCTGTGAAATTGAGATTATTCATTTTGAACCGGATTCTCTTCTTTTTTGTTAACAGGAGTCCAGAGATCTTCAAGATGAAATCATAGAAATACAGAAGAAGAGGCTTGGTATGAAATATGGTTTACAACTAAAAAGTACAATTTGAGTTTGATTACATTTTTTCCATAGTCCAGTTTGTTGACAATTTGTGTGTGTAGAGATGAAGCGGCTCACACATGAGAAAATGAAAGAGATGGAGGAGTTGATGTCCAAGAAAGAGCACCCGGATACAGAGAAGTACAAAGTTGTGTTGGAGAAAGGCCAGGCCAACCTGGAGAAGTACAAACAGATGGTCATCATGGCACAGAACGTCCTCAGGGTACATACATTGTACAGGAATTGTGTTAAAGAAAATACATATCTGTCAGTACAATGTTTTGTACTTGTTTTTTTTTTTTTTTTTTTTTTTTCTGTCCCTGGCGCTTCGGGTCTAGAAAAGCGCTTTACCAATCAAATGTAGTATTAATATTATTACTATTATAATGTTTGAAAATTGTTAATGCCTCAATGGCATTTGCAGCTGGTGTATTAATAAAAGTGTTTCTCTTCAGGGCATCCTCTTGGCCTGTAAAGTCAACTGGCTGGATGATCCCAAACTTCGAGACATCGCCATGACACTGGAGGATTTCCCCATCTCTGACTGAAAAACGAATTAATTTGTTTCATATTTATATGTGTCTTTATTGTATTGTATTGTATTGTATTGTATTGTCAAATAAATAATTAACAAAATTGCTAAAATCAGTTTTGTGATTAAAAAGCATAAAAGTAATGTTAGTACATGGTGCCAGCTGCCACTAGAGGGCGGAGGAGGCCAGGAAAGAATTTAAACATACTGCACATCCTGTCCATGAAGAAGAGCAGGTTACACGTGTTTACTGCGGCCAGACCAGTCTATTGAACAGCCAGATATATTTTTAATAATAATTTCTGGATCTTTAACCGGAATAAAACCAAGTAAAAATGCCGAAGGTCAAGGCGGAGAAGAAAACCAGGCAGCACCAAGAGGTCAAAAACCAAGGTATGTTTCTCCAAGGAAGAGGTTAGCGTTAGCATGATAGCAAACATCACTGTCAGCTGCTGAAGAAAATGGGCTTTAAAGTTCGTCATTGTATCGCTAAAACACGTTGGGCGGTTTGTCTGTTACCGTACCGCATGTTAAAGACCACACATTAATGATAATTTTAGTTGTCGCTTGTGTTAATACTGGTTTACGTAACGTTAAGTTATAAACGCCAGTAATTAAGTTCTGAGAGACTCCAAACTGGAGTCAGGTAGCTAATCGTTATTTCATGAGGCTGACCCGTAAATGCACATGTATACGTTGTTTATGACACGTTAAATTGTCTAGTGTCTTCTGGTTATGGTTTGGTTTAATGAGTGTCAACCAAATAAGTTCAAGTCAAAACTATTGCCCAACAAGTGCCGAGTTGAACAAGTTTGGCCTCTAAACCGTCTCTGGTATGGCAACGTTTTATTTTTCTAGTTGTATCTTTGATTGAGGATACAATTCTATCTATCTATCTATCTATCTATCTATCTATCTATCTATCTATCTATCTATCTATCTATCTATCAAATCAGCTTTTAGAAATATTAACACTTATTTCACAAATGGAACGATATTACAATGAAACAAAGTACAAAACAACTGTTCCAGATTTACTCTATAAACATCGTAACGTTATTACTACACGATTTGAGGAAAATATGCGATAACGTTGTTGAATATCACGATAACGATATTACTTGGGATAAATAAACCGATAATATTCATAATTATATTACAATTAACATTTTATGAGATCATATGAAATTCTCACTCCTGGGACAAACTCCTTAATTAAATTACGCAAGAGCCCTTGACTTAGAATAAAATATATTTGACCGTACATGCTTTGCTTGTTAACATCCCACAAGCCTAGTACAAAGTGTCCCAATCCCGTCTGTTGCAGGCATCATGTTTAACACCGGCATGGGTCAGCACATCCTGAAGAATCCATTGATCGTCAATGGGATCATTGAGAAGGTACGCTGTAGGCTACTGGTGCACTCTGATACTGCAACGCACACACAAGCACCCTGTAAACAGAGACCGTACACAGAGGATCATGATGCACGGTGTTCCTAAACCATGGTTGGGTTTTTTTAGGCTGCGCTGAGGCCGACAGACGTGGTTCTGGAGGTGGGACCTGGTACTGGTAACATGACCGTGAAATTGCTGGAAAAAGCCAAGAAGGTAAGAGCGTCAACAAGCGTTTTCATTCTTGCTTTCGTGCTAACCTGTCTGAAACTACAAACTGAATGATCAGGTGGAGATATCAAAGGTGACTCTGATGCTGTAATCAGATTATGTAATAACAAGTGTTATTTTAGCCAAATTACTTAAAATGAGTTACATTGTGTTACTCTATGGGATGTTACTTTTAAACATGATGCTCCTTGCCCCATCAAGTGCATGGGGCAAGGAGCATCATGTTCATCTTTAAACACACAGTAAATGGCGCCCAAGTAGTTCAGTTGGTAGAGCGGGCGCCCATATATAGAGGTTTACTCCTCGACGCGGCAGGCCCAGGTTCGACTCCGACCTGCGGCCCTTTGCTGTGTGTCATTCCCCCCTCTCTCTCCCCTTTCATGTCTTCATCTGTCCTGTCAAAAATAAAGGACGAAAATGCCCAAAAAAACACACACAGCAAAGAGTATTCACGGCAGAGTAATGTCTTTAGTCAGAATCTAGTTGTGTTGCCAGGGTTATTAGTTTTTTTTTTTAACCCATGCTTCATGAAAATGTTGTTTTCCACCATTTTTTAAATTTTTTTTTTTAGTATGAGAATGTTACCACTAAACTGGAGCTCATTAGCTTTAAATACAGCCTACCAATTGATTGTTGAGTCGTAACAGAAGTTGTTATTTTTGCAGGTGGTGGCTTGTGAGTTGGACTGCAGATTAGTGGCTGAACTTCAAAAAAGAGTACAGTGCACGTGAGTGGAGACCGCAGCACTGTGCCACCACATATATTTGCAAAGTATCTGCAATCAAATAAAAAGTGAAATACATGATCTCATTAAATGCCGTTGTGCTTTCCGACAGACCGATGCAGACCAAACTTCAAATATTAGTCGGAGATGTACTAAAAACGGATTTGCCTTTCTTCGACGTCTGTGTGGCTAATTTACCTTACCAGGTAAAAATAAATGTTTTCCCTCCACCCTGCACACCGTTGAGTCAGTGTCATTCAATACATTTATCTCAAACTGGGCTTTTCTTAATCGTGCAGATTTCATCACCGTTTGTCTTCAAGCTCCTGCTACATCGACCTTTCTTCAGGTAAGAAGCAACCGGGGGCCCACTGAGCGTTTTTAAACTGTGGTCTTTGCATGTCCACGTTGAGCGTTTAGCAACTCTTTTGTGTTTTACTTTTGCTCAGGTGCGCCGTGTTGATGTTCCAGAGAGAGTTTGCCATGCGACTTGTTGCCAAACCGGGAGACAAGCTGTTCTGCAGACTGTCCATAAACACACAACTACTGGCTCGCGTCGACCACCTGATGAAGGTCAGCGTGCACTCTCTGGTGTCGGTCTTACATGGCAACAGCGACTCTCTAGAAAACCGAAACATCATGACAGTAGCTAAGTTTCCACTTGTCAGTTGAATTATCTGAAGTTCGGTAAAAAAAACTCATGCGAATAAAGCTGGTGAAAGTGTGTTTCCATCCAACGGCTTTAAAGCGAATACACACCTGGGTGTAATGACGTCACATGCTGTTTTGCGGTCAAATTGGTATATCGAATTGATTTGAGACATTTTAAGGTGTTTCCATTCATTTTCGCACTGAATCGCACAACATTCAAGCAAACATTTGCTTATGTGCCAGCTGATAGCTACATATCAAGCTATAATAAGAAAACAACGACTCTATTAACACATTGCTATGATGATGCAGATGCACGTAAATGCCCGACGACAACAGAGGCGGCCTGTGGTGCGGGAACGACAGCGCTCCAAACTGTTCTGGGAGATCGTGGTTCAGACATACTTCAAGGAAACCCTTTGGTTGAAGCATTTTCGCCATTTCCTTCGCGAGTTCCTGATAAATTACGGCATTTCTTAGATTCTTAGATCTGCTATCTAAAATAGCCGTTATATTTTGCTCGTAAATTAAATTCAAAAAGTCTTGTCTCCTTGTTTGTCCACTTACATCTGTCTTTGACACCTGCCATGTGTGCAAACAGAGCGGAAATAAAGGGCGGAAATTAACTAAAACTTCTTCTTCTTCTGTTTGTAGAGGGTTGCAACCATAAAATGACCTAAAACTTAATTGCAATTCATTATTTATTCGGCAAATAACGTTTCCATCAGCGTTTATCGCTTAAGCCGTATATATCGATCAAGATAAAATCCGATGAGACGTATTTCCTGAGTTGATATTCATGAAATTCAATCAAATTTTACTGTTTCCATGAGGCATTTTTCATTAAATATCACTTAATTTGGATAAAAGCGTGTGGATGGAAACATAGCTGGTGTCTTAAGATGGTTTACTTTCATCGTTTTCCGACTGTGTCTCAGTGTCAATGTCCCCCCCCCCGACCAGGTAGGGAAGAACAATTTCCGTCCTCCTCCAAAAGTGGAGTCAAGTGTTGTCAGGATAGAACCGAAAAATCCTCCTCCTCCAGTTAACTTCCAGGTGAGGTTTGACTCTAGTAATTGTTTATACAGCTGATCAACACAGGAGGTAAATTGGAGATATTCAACTTTGTTTTCTTTTCTCCTGAAAAGGAGTGGGATGGCCTGGTCAGAATAGCCTTTGTAAGGAAAAACAAAACCCTCAATGCAGCTTTCAAGTAAGTACTTGGCCTGCTGCACACACAGCCACTCTAATCTAAGTCGGTCTGCCCCCCTCCCCCTCCCCCCTCCCCCCTGACATGCTCTTTAGACAGAACAATCATGTTAATTTATAATTTCCAGGTCCACTGCGGTAGAACAGCTGCTGGAAAAGAACTACAGAATTCACTGCTCTGTACATAATGTGGTGAGTCCTAGTGTAGTTTTTTGGTCATGTTGGAACTGTACTTTTAGGATCCCTCCTCAGCCAGTTTGAATCTAAAGTCTTGTGCTCCATCTTGACAGGAAATCCCAGCAGACTTCAGCATCACCAAGAAGATTGAGAGTGTTTTGCAGGAGACTGAATTCAGTGAGAAGAGAGCCAGGTCCATGGACACTGATGACTTCATGGTGTAAGCTGAACATTTACTACGTATTTATTTTCAACCCTTTCCTCCCCCCTCCCCCCAACTAATCTACTAAAATACATATCTGTTTTAATGTTGTCTGTTCTTCATCCTCAGGCTGCTTCATGCATTCAACTCTGCAGGGATCCACTTTTCTTAGATGGCAGAGGTTCACTACAGACACCAGTGGTGTGACTCTAATGTCCTCCGGCCTTTACGATGAGCGAGAAGGTTGTCTGACTGATCTTTCCTCCTCTGGAGCTTTGTTTGGATGACTTGGATTTCAAATGTTGAAATAGTTAGATGAAATGTACAAAGAATATTGGAGGATACATTTAAAGAGCTCATATTGAGTGTTCTATTTTACCCGTATGAGTACAGATCAAGCGTCCCTGGGCATGCATGGACAGCTTTTGGCAGGTGGAAGTTGTATGAGCCCTCTTGGCAGAGCGAGGGCCTGCCAGTGTGTGTGTGTGTGTGTGTGTGTGTGAGTCATTTAATTGAAAATCTGTAATGGATGATTATTCTAATCTTGAAGCAATCTATAATTTGTATGTCAAAAATACCTACTTGTGAAGAAGGTAAATATTTAACAAGTGTAGATTTTTGAGTGTGTGCAGTCTCTTAAAATAAATTGATTGTGCTCCAGTTTTCTGTCTTTGTCACGCTTTTCTTGTTCTGTGATAACACCATCGGACTAAATGGTACTGCAGACCAAGGCTGCAGCTCCAAGTGGTGCCAAGATTCTCCAACTATTGATTACTCCCTTATTAATTCAGTTGTATTTTTTAATTAAGCATTGACATTTCTTTTAAAACTTTACAGCTAAACTGGTCATTTGAAAGCATTTTGAAACAAAAATCCTAGCTCAGGGGCTCTCAAGTATTAACGGCTGAGTGTCATTTTAGTCAGCCAGCATATGATTGCAGACCGTACAGGAAAAGTGCACACTGACATTTTTATACCATATCATGACATTTTTTACTATTTATTCTTTGACGTTTCTATGACAGACCGTACCAGTCAACATTTTGGACACGCTTTCCCATTCAAGTGAATTAGAAAGCGTGTGTCTAAACGTTTGACTGGTACTGTACTATACTATGACTTTTAATAGTAAAGTCAATGTTATGTCATCAAAAAGTAAGAGTACTAAATAACATAGTATGCCATACAAATGTCATGAACAACGACAAACAATTTGAAATATCATGCTATAAATAAGCTTTCCATCGTGGTTACAATATGCAAGACTGTCTATTTTGGAAACTTTGTTTTAATGATCCTTACCGGAAATCGTTGACGTATCTTATTGTTTCTCTCTTGACACGTGGAACGCTTGATGGTTCACCATTGCCCTCCAGTGGTTACAATATGCAACTACATCTCTATTTGGATATTGCTATTTTGATAGTCCTTATCGGAAGTCTTTGTAGTTTCTTATTGATTCTTTCTACTCTACGAATGAGCCATTACAGTGACAATCTGTACCGTCAGTGAAGTGTGCAGTTGAAGATAATCACTGTGACCGCTAGAGGCCAATGAACAACATACTTAGTCATAATGAAGGCGTCAATTGGTCATCTGTCAAGCTGCTAAACAAATTGGTAGTTTGATATAGAGGTAATAGTTACATCTTCTAATCAACCTCGGTATTGTTTACTATTGTTTACACAATGCCCATCATGTCATTTTACGTTCTGTATGACAAATTAAACTACAATTAATTGTTCAGATGTCCAGTTTGCCTTCGAGCAACATGCAGCATCAACCTTTCAGGTTAGAAAGAACTGGTTGTATAATTGTACAGCTATGTGCAGTGTCACCTTTATGCCCTCTTTCCCAAAGGTAGATCCTAAATCGGATCCGTTAGAATGGTCGATGTAGTCAGGTTTAGGCATGGGGAGTGGGGATTGGTTAGGGTAAGAGGTAAGCCAATCAGAGGCAGAAAAAGGTGGGCCACGAGGCACCATCAAGTCACTACAAAGCATGACGTCACATTTTTCTCTGTGGAGATAGCCTTGTATCCGATGGATCCCCTAGCTGCTTTTGTTATGTGGTGTTTCTCTGGTAAATACAAAACTACTCAAATACTGAATGCAAGACACATGATTTAGGTATATTTTTTTAAAATTTTAGTTTACCATGAAATGTGTAGCAAATTTTGGTCAAGCACATATTTGGCCAAAAAATATAAGGACGTTGCAAGATGAGAAAAATCTGTGTTCATGTTGTGGTCATATGTTATGAAAGCAGCAGGTTCTCATAACGTAGTCCATTTCTACTCGGAGGTGATAGGAGACGGCTTTTGATGGAAGTTATTCAGTCTATTTATTTGGATAACTCATTATCACAAAAGCCGTTTAAATGAAACACATGAAACTTTATTACTTCATCCAGCATTACATCCGGTGCAAACACTGAGAAACAGAACCGTCGGTAGATCCGTGGTCTTCACTATACATTTATTGATAGCAGTTTTTTCTAGTTTCAGTTTTATAACAAAGTGTTAAACGGGTGGAAAACATGTTTTTTTTTTTTACGTTAAGTATGAGCTTTTAAGTCAGTGGCCACGTAGAACGACATGGCACAAACTGAAGTAAACTACATGTAAAAACCTCTCAGGGACACAAGGAAAAGAACACAATGTGGTTAAAGGCTTCTTCCATTCTGGTAAAAGCTCTGAGAAGGAAGAAAGAGAAGAGACCACTTGTAATGAGATAACTTTACAATGTCAACGGAGGAGCTAGAAGCATGGAAACGGAGGACAGTGGCGTACATAAGCTTTCACACAGAGTGCACATGCAGACATGTCAGCCAGAAATCAAATACTGGTTTTGTGCAGTAAACCTTAAAAACATATTCAATGAAGATCTCTTCTGAAACCAGGTCAAAGTATTCAGTTTAAAGAAAATACAAACAAGTATAAAAGAAAATAATTTAATGAGAACAGAGAGGGCAGACTAAACATTCTTCACAAAAGGAAATAAAACTATTTTCCTTCCTACGTTTTCTAGTGAGACCATAGTGGGGAACAGCCAGTTTTGTAAGGAGAGGGATCATAACAAATGCACCTTGAGCCTGTTGGTACATCAGACAGTCCTTTTATTCGTATGTTCACAGCTGCTAGAGGCAGCCCGAGTTGTGCCGAACATCTAGTGGTTATGCTTCTGTATGTGCCACTTAAATCTCTTCAGCCTCTAAAGAGCACGTGGCCTCTTGGGATTGATCTGCTTACTGGCTTGCTCCTCCTCCTGGAGTGTAGAGCGGAATGACTTCACTTTATCTGAGAGGAAAAGACATGATCGGGAAAAAATAAAAAGTGATTAGTGTTTGATGGAGCAGGATGTATAAGAGCTGAAGATCTTTGCCCAAACCTGAGCAGGACCCGACGGGTTCGTTCAGGTCTTAATTTCTATCATTTTACACGCTCCCGGGCCGGCTCGGGCTTGCGCTCCGGGTTGTGCGGTAAATGAGCGGTCAGGTGATGTTTTCCGATTAACGCGAAAATGGATCCTGAGGAGGTGAAACGGAAGCTGGCCTCTGAAGGACTTATTTTATTTCTTTGTTCCAACTTCCCAGTGGCCTATAACCTATGTTAGTCATGAATAAATTATGTAAAAAAAATAAAATGTATTATAAAAAGACTCATTCTTGACAAAAGGCAAAGGAACTGTGTACGCGCGCACATTTGAATAATGTCGGGCTGTAAACGGGTTCAGGCTTTTAAAAAGCAGTCATCAAAATGTACCCGAATTCTGTCAGGCTTGGGCCTTGTCGGGCCTAACTTTTAAGGCCCGATTACAGCTCTAGGGTGTATTGTATTGTTGTCGACGGGCAAACGCGTTTCAGTCATACCTCGGAGCTCGGTGAGGATATCTATCTTCTGGTCGAGGATCTGCTCCAGTTGAGTGGCGTACGACTCCACGTCATAATCCACCTCCTCGGTCATCTCCAGCAGCACCTTCTCATCTTCCAGCCACCGGATAGACTCCTGCTCACAGAGGACACATACGAGTGCATATTCAGTCTATGACAGGCAGAGATGAAATCGTGCCAGAAGCACAGAAGAATGTCCTCTTAGTTTTTACAGCCTTCACACAGATGGATGGTACCATTGCATTTGTTAGAAGGGTTACGCTTTCTATGGAAGAACATGGAAAACTGCTTTTGTTTAAAGGCAGGCTTGGTAATGTTGACAAGCTAGCTAAGATATGAAAGTAGCATCTCCATGGTTTCCAAGCGGACCAACGAGGCAGTGATTGGTTGGCGTTTTTACAAGATTACAGCAGCTAGAGATGATGGATGTAAAAAACATTTCAAACAATATATAAAAAAGTGTATATTGGAAAAAGTTACCAACCCTGTCTTTAATATTTACAATGTTTAGACATGTCAAAGTGGGAATCTAGCATTGTATTGGCAGACCTTCATGAATGTGTACAGAAATGACAAAAGTCCTTAAAACCAGATGACGTATCTGTCTTTGTGATTGTGGACATAAGGAAGTGAGCGAGAGCAATTCAGCAGTTGTTGTCATGTTTTCTTCAGTGTTCTGACCTGAAAAACAGCTCGGTGGTCCTCCAGGACCTGCTCCTCCATCTCCACTAACTGAGACACTGCCTCATGGAAGGTAAAGAGCTGGGGAGACACTTCCTCCTCCTGGGAAACATATTTACAGGGTCAACAAGGGACACCGATTTAACATGGCTTCAGCAGCAACAAAAACTGGCCACATGACAGACATTTTCTGAGATTACTGCTAGAATCCCAGTGGACATTACCGTTCATTTATAAATAATGTTGATTCTTTAAAGGCTCAAAACATTCTCTTTAGACTTTCTTGCAAGCAACATATATATCTCTCAACTATTAGGCTGCTCAACTAGGGCTGCACAATTAATTGCAATTTTACCAAAATCGCAATACGGACTAGTGCAATATCCAAATCGCAGAGAGGTGCAATATTTGTTAAAGGCAAAATATGTGTCAAACGATTCTGAATGAAATATTGTGGTCTATCCTACAGACTAAAGAAAATGAGAATAACAATACAAAAATGATCATTCCCTCCAATATCATGAATCATATTGCAATCATAATATCAGTCAACATAATCGCAATTAGATATTTTTCCTCATATCGTGAAGCCCTATCCTCAACTATAAGTTGCTGGAATACATGCTGTTTGCCACAACTTTACACCACTTTAATAGCAGGCTCTGTTTCCAAAACAGACACTGTCTATACCAAAATTGGTGACCGGTACTTGTTCTATATGCTGCGAGACCTTGTGTACTTACATTCTGCTCACAGAGCAGTTTGAGATCGTCTCTCTGCGGCGAGATACTCAGCCAGTCTTCGTCCAAAAGATCCAGCTGGTCGACAGCATGGATGGTGGGTCGAACCCCCTCCATTACTTGGTTGGTGTCCACCGTCAGCTCCTTCACCCTGCAGATAAAGGCATTGAGCCGGTTGGGACCGTTTTCTTCACAGACCCACTCTAAAACATGGCTCAAGTTTGATTTGGGGTGTGACGTTAACTGTGAGGGGGTCAAAGGTGTTCACAAACAGCACGGGATGGTAGCATCATGACAGCAGTGACATCATGCATGGGGAAAGATGGCTGTGTTGGACCTAATAATGGCTTTAATGAAACCTCACAGAGCCGATGAGGTATTACCGCCCTGTTCCTGCCTGCAGGTACAGCGCTAATTCATTTGGACTATGTAAGAGGGATTACCTGCTCAGTTTGTTCAAACAAAAGCTGATCCTGGGTGCTTTTACGGAACAGCTTTGTGAACGCTTCAGGGTCACTATTGGCGCAAAACAGCAGCTGACACCTCATCAAGTCAAGTTTTAAAACTGCCATGTATTCATTGTGACTAATCACGCCCGGCTTTCACAGTTGGTGGTGTCACACAGAACAAATAGAAGACACACCCACGTGGACAGACAGATGTATTATTCTTCAGGAGTCGGTGAAAAGAAAAAAAAAGGTTATGTCCACAGCTTAGCCAAAGATTAAAAAGTGGAAGTTAAAGCAGGGGAGGAGGATCAAAAGTGTCCCGTCATGCAGATGGAAAATAGATTTCACTAGCTTTCCACAGTGAACAGCTGATGAAATGAATGAAAGACACCAAGATGAGATCGTGGATGTTTATCATAATGTAATAAATAGGAGGTAATATGGAGGGAGCACATGCATTGTGGTTGGTCTGTGTGTGTGTGTGTGTGTGTGTGTGTAGTTCTGTGCTTTGGGGAGTGCTTGACCTGCTGGGAGAGGTATCAGCAAAGTCATCGTAATCAAAGGTATTGGTGGGCGAGTGCTCAGAGCGACTCCCCTGACCGCCCTGAGAGAAGGGGATGTCTGACGGACTAATCCCGAACTCCTTCACTCTACACAGCGATGCCAGCCACACCATGGCACAGAGGAGCAGAGGGCGGGAGAGAAGTGGGGAAACAAAGCAGGAAAAAGAGAAGAGAGAGAGCGGATACAAGAGAGTCAGCCAGAACTACTGAGAGTAGGCAGAGACATGTACAATAACAACATTGATATAGCTCATTTCAATCCATACAAAAGATACTGGGGACTATGATTTCACAACATTCCATAATTTCTGTTGGTTCCTGTGGTAATAATGCACTGTCCAAATCACTGTAGTAGGTTAACATATTCCCACCTGTTGGCGTAGCGTAGTGTGTTGAGGGTATTCTCGCAGGATGTCATACCAGGAGAGATTGTTGCAATCTGTGCAGAGAAAGAGAAGATCATTAAAGTGAATACCATCTGGAAGAGAAAGGAAGACATGGACACAGGATATTAATAAAAGGCAATGAACTGACCATGCATGTGCGCGAATTTTCCCCGATGAACGAGTCCCTCAGGACCTGGGTGAGCTTACTGGCTCTGAATGGGGTGTGAGGCTTGTTACGGCCAAGAGCCCTGATACACTCCTGAAACACGAAAAGCAGAGACACATTGTATGGGAAATCAAAACATATCTAATTGGAATCACTGTGTATGTTGCTGCTAAAGTAGCCAGAAATGCTTGGCAGTTGCCCACAAACCTTCAGGGCCAGCAGGCTTTTGTTGATCTCAGCTCCCTCCAGACGAGTTTGGCGGTCAGCACTCGATGTGTCAGCGCCCCTCTCATTACCTGCGAGGTCGATGAGGGAGAACTTTCCGTGCATCTTCCCCTTCCTCCGAAGAATGATCTGGAAAACGGCGTGGCTGCGAGAGGAGTGTGCGTTGGCGGATGTCTGCCCTGATGTTCTGGGAGTGAGAGGAAGGAGACATGAAGATGAACAAAAGGCGAAGAGAGCAAGAAAAGAACAAATGTAGGAGAGGGAAGAGGCAAAAAAAAAAAAAAAAAAAGTGCATGACTTTGTTATTTGCCATGAACATGGTGTACAAAAATGTTATTCTATTACAAGACACCTGCACAACGAGTGAACATTTCATGCTGAACAAAAATAAGTGTAATGCTTTGATCATAACAACATGTAATGAACAAACACAAGACGTTTCTCTTTCTGTTGTTATACCTGCAGCTGTTGCCCACTTCTATGAGTTTCAAGACCTCCTCTGTGCACTTGACGTCCTTCTCCTGAAGCCCCACAACCTGCACCTGCTGTTTCCCATCCTCCAGCACCCTCAGCTTGGCTTTACGATTCAGCAGGTCGAACACCTAACAACACAAACACACAGTCAGCATTATTTAAGGTTTTATTTTGGGTGGGCTGGGGGGTGGGGAAGCAAAAACCAAACAAATGACTACATGTCACTTGCCTTTCCGCTGTAGATTTCAAAGAAGGTTGCGTACACTTGTAGATCTAACTTCTTGTAGTTGGGTTTCTTCAACATGAGAAATACATCCCGAGCTGCATGGAAAAAGACGAGAGATCTAAAAATTGCACCAGAGCAAACCTAGCCCTATATAATTTAATAATCAAACACATTTTATTTGAATGCCTTTACTCACTAGAACACACTAGCACAAAAAAAAAAAAAAAAAAAAAAAACATAGCTCATTGACTTACCAGCTAATGCATAAATTCCTTTAGAGCAGTCTTGGTTCTTCCCCGAAAAATCTCCACCCATAGTCTAAAATACAGTACACAATATAATTATTTATAAATTGCATACAAGTAAATTAAAATACAGCAAAGCTCTCAGTAGGAACAATTAGGTTTGATCCCTAGTAAGTGATGTGGTTTTGGCTTTTTGAAGGAGTCACTGAGTGTGACTCACATGCGTTTTTCCACTGCCTGTCTGCCCGTAGGCAAAGCAGGTGGCCATGCCCCTCTCAAAAATGGTCTCCACTAGAGGTCTGGCAGTGAACCTGCAGGATGAGACAGAACACACATTTATTCAATACTCCATCTGCAAAAGCAAGATGTAACATCTAACAATTATGTACACAAACAAGAAACACGTTAATTCACACACATTTTCCTCATCATACTGACCACATTAACTTACATCTAACAACTTTTGTTACCAACCTGTAAACCATCTCATTGGTGGTGCTGTCATCAAAGGCGTAGTCAAAGCGGAAGGTCTGGTTCTCCAAGTAGCGGGTCAGGTCCACTTTTTGTTTAGGTTCGTGAACCATCACTACGTCTTTACTGGGGATGGTGATCACATCCAAATCCTTCATGGACAACTCTGGAAGCCAGCAGAGGCACGACTCTCAATCGCAATAATACTTTGGAGTACAACGTTTTAAAAAGACAACACACAATGATTGGTCACAATTGTTGTTACCAACGGAAGACCTTACCTTTCTTGTTGAGTGGACGTTTCCTCACACAAACGCATATTCTGTGCTCTTCAATCTGGACAGTGCAACAAAGACAATTTCATTATTTTCTTCCGTTAGGGTCAACACCGAACAATCAGGAGAGAAGGAGAAGCTACATCCACTCACCAGATCTGCGGTGGTCAGGGGCCGGTAGTCTAGACTGGCTCGGAAATCTCGGATCATATACATGATTTCATAGTTAGGGATGGTGGTATCCACCTCCTGAAGGAGTAACACAGTGACAGGGTAAGGTGCCAGCTAATTCACCAATAGGTAGATCATTGTAATCTATTTTAATCTACCATCCCAATGTCAAGAGCGTGAGTGGGTATGAAGATTTTATATAATATTTTGTGTATTAAGAAGGAGAAAGGTGAATGAAATTGATGTACCTGAGCTCTCTTCTCCCTGAGCTCCTGTTGCTGAAGCCGGCGCCTCTCTCTCTTCTCCTGCAGTTTCTCCACCTCCTTCACGCAGTTTGACTTCCTCCGCGCTGCCATAAAGACAAGGGAAACAGTCACTCTACTGCCGTTCACAGGATATGCCAACAGCCTCTCTTTGTCAAAAATGGTCTCTTCCTCTCTTATTCTTCCTCCAAACAGTTTCCTCTACTTCCTCAGTCTTTTCCCTTGGCTTGAGCAGTATCTTTCTCCCAGCGAGTCTTTCCTTTCTCATGGTAGTCCTTCAAACAGAAGGGAGACTTTGGGCTATTTTTAACAAAGCAGAACAGGGATAGTGCTCAAGCACAAAGGATGCAGTGGCTGGCGCAAACTGCCTCTAGTATAACACTGGCTTCTTTCTCTACATAAATAAAAGGCCTATACATTATGTTCAAAATCTTCTCTCCTCGCGTATACCTTCTATCTGCATCCTAAAACACAACTAGACTGAGGGACTGCTACAAGAAATCATTCACATTGTGCGATATGTACCCTGTATTACTCCAATTACTTGAAATTAAATTAGAGGTGGAAATTACTTAAATCTACCAGTAATCAAACAGAAGCTCATTCCAAATCTCCCAGCACAGCACACCCACAGATTAGTGGTGTTTCAGGTCAATCACAAACTATTAGTAACCATAATAACAGAACACAAGTTAGCAAACGTGAGTAAAAGCCCCTTCCGATTGCTTGCAGAGTTCATAAAAAACAGTGTTATCTGATTAGCTCTGGCTCGCTGCTCCAGCCCCAGCTTCCCACTGTAAAGCCTGGCCGCAGCTCTGTAATACACTCCTGGCATCCCGTTGGCTCCAGTCCCTGACAACCCAGACTATCAGAGCAGAGGGATTAATAATCTACCCTAATCTGGGAGGAGACGATGAGCTGGGTCAGCAGCTGGACAAGGCAGTATAAGAGGGATGCAGCACCATCACTACTTGAGGGTTGCTCTGTCTCACAGGTGGTGGGAGAGCTAAGCGTTTCCCTCCTTCACATTCCTTATTTCATCAAATGACAGTGAGCGGTTGGATGGAATGGGAGATAAAGAAAAAGCTTATTGTTGTAGTCTGAGCTTTGGGAAGTAACGCACAGTGCCACAGGCTTTTCCACACGTGTACTTGTGTGTGACTCAGCAAAAATCAGACAGGGAAAAGACAGCGCAGTCAGCCAGCAGCACAAACATTTTTTTCCCCTGTCTAATACCCAGAAAGCCTGTCTGCTGGATGGATTGCGTTTGTGCTACTTCCCCACCATAGCTCGGAATAGTATCTAGCAGACATTTTGGGCGTCCAATTTTCTCGTAAGACTAGAGGACTCTCAGTTTCTATTGGGAACTCTATTAGAATCACCATAAGGCATTGAGGGCAGGGGAAGCATGCAGGTGATACATACAAAGCTGTCCAAACTCCTTTCTGGATAGCAGGTGATGTGAGGATTCTGTGATAAACATGCGGTCAACAAAAACATGACACATTAATAGTTTTATAGATGGCCTAAACTAATTAAATCAAAAATACTGTAAATGTTAAAAAGCGATGGAATTGTTCACAATTCATTTGATAACATTTTTATCATCAATATAATTTTTTAATTTTTTATAAAAGAAGATCATATCTGGATTTGGATTTGAAACCCCTTACGAGTTTTTTAACTTTAGGCCAAATGCTTACAACTAGTTGGCTGAAAACAATATTTTCTGGAGAAAGATCCCGGTTAGATCACAGCTTAGGTTAATTATAAAACAAATGAGAGTTTTGATCATGTTACCATTCTGCAGTTGTTGTTGCTGCTGAGCTTGAGTGAGCTGTGTAGGCTGCAGAGGTGGGGGTGGGGGTGCAGGCTCTGGTTGTTGAGGCTGTGGTTGCCTGGCCCGGGTCGGAATCCCTGAAAACACGAAACCACAAAAGATTAATACTGATAAAAAAAAGAATGAATTCAATTTCTTTGGTCTGGAGTCTTGTAGCTGATACATGAGCTTCAAGTTTTCAGAATTATGCGCATAGTTCCATTTTGTGTGTGTATACAATGGAGAAAAAAACCTGTAATACAGCAATTATTTCGGGGACATGTCACGCCAGACAACCAGTTGTCAATAGGGGTGTAACGGTATATCGTGGTACGATTTATCGCGATGCAAAAATGTTACCATATGTATCGTAGAGGTATGGCGATATTATTTTAATTTTTCTTTTTTTTTTTTTTACCACCATATAAGTGCTGACACACATACCAGACGGCCGACCATCGGCAGAAAAGCCAGTCGAGATGATAAGTCGCGTCCCCGAGGTCCAAAAAACCATAGATATAGAACAATATGCAAAAAACTGCCTCGGGACACATCAAAAGACGAGGAGAGGCGAGGCGTGTCGTCTCCATAACAGCAGGCGGCGCTAATCTGTATTGTTGCCCAAGAAATGACAACCGGCAGCTGATTGGACGAATGCGTCACATGGGTTTGTTTTCTCCGGAAATTCAACGCCAGACTGTCATGGCGGCTTGTTCAGAATACGATCTCATATTGTACTAAAATAGTTCACTGAAACGTGTTTGTGAAAACATTTTAAGCGAGAAATAGGCCATGCAGTTGCTGAATCTGTCTTCATTTCAGATCAACAAAGATCAGTTTAAAAGATTTTCATCAGAATTTGAGAGACTCACCTCATTCTGCTCGCCATTTCCGGGTGAGTCCTGACGGCCCTGCCGCCGACCAAACATGTCAGGTCGGCCAAAATGAACACCGACAGCCCCCCAGACGGACGACAACACGGGACACAACGAACAGATTCGTGTCACTGACCTCGCCAGACTGTCCAATGGCTGAAAATCGGCCCTGTGTGTCCCGGCCTATGACGTCCGTTTAATCCTATTGCTTGAGCTACCGTACCCGCGTCATGTTTGTTTAGGTGTGTGAAAACATGGAGGCCACAATAACAAAAGATTTTCTGCTGTTTTCTTATGCGAGTATCCAAACAGCACTTCGACAGGTGTTTGTTTGTGTTATCTGCAGGACAACCAACGGGAAAGGACACGGATAATGTGTTGTTGTTTTTTTATACGTGGGCCTATTTATGAATAATTTGAAACATATTATGTCTGTATATGTTTCTTGGAAGAGGCATTTGTCCACAATAAACAGTTTATTGTCATTAAAATATGTTCAGTGACCCAAAGTCGCCGACATCAAATGTCAGTTGTCAACAACGCGTCACCAACTGGGAAACTCGGGTATCAAAATCCAGCACAAGTTTCCAACCTCTGATTCCCACAGGACGTTACGTGAATGGTGACGTTTTCACTCGGAAAAACGTTTTTCCGATGTCCATGAACGCTGGGATTCACTGCATTCATGCTCCAATGAATAGGATATGACGTCTGACTTTACATACAGAAGGTTAAACTAAATCTTGATTTATATTGAAGTATTGTACATTCTTTAAGTTGTATGTATAACAAGACAGTTATTGAACACTGTTAATGTTAAATAAATCTGTTATTTGATTTTCAGTTGAATTTTTGCATTTTTTTCAAAATGCGTAATACATATCGAATCGTGAGCTGAGTGTATCGTTACACCCCTAGTTGTCAACGGTCATTAGTGTGACCAGTGTAACCTATTCCCCGAGAAGTAAATGAAACAAACCTCTATTATCCCTGGACGGAGCATCATTCTTAGTAGGTGCTATCGTCCGACGGTTCTGCAAAAAAAAAAAAAAAAAAAAAAAAGCTACAGTAAAATATTCTAGCTAAGAGGATTAGGGTTTAGTGAATCCTAATTTCCCTTCTACATTTTTCATAGCTGTCCTGGACCTGAAAAAGGAAAAACATATTTTATTTTTTTCATTTAGTTTTCAGCTGCTTTCGCCTGCCTCTGCAATGTAGTAGAGATACAGAAATAGACAAAGCCTGAGATTCAGATTAGTACCGAGTACGGAGGCCTCCTTAATCAACACTGTTTGTGATGACGCTGCTAATGCACGCATCTTAAAGTATATTTAAAAAAGGAATGAGAGTAGACCTTGTTCAAATGACAAAATGCTGAAACACTGTATATTTTTTGTTAGAATGATTCTTGTACAGCTTATGGATTTACTTTATAACAGAATCTACTTTACAGGTTATGGAGCTACACAACCAAAAAGTACTTCAATGATAAAATGGTTACAGGCCAAAAGTACAATATCCTATTAGAGTAGAGTTATTTATGTTTGAGCAACATTATCTTATTTTACATTGCCTCACAGTGTTGAAAACTAAAAGAAGATTGTATTGTATAGCAGGTTAAATCCCCAGTGCAATGTTTACCAAATGAATCCCAGTGTTAACGTGACAACATGGTGCAGGGACAGTCCTAATCTACTGTGCACCACACACAATGTACTTAACAGGACCAATTAGTTGGTTACCTCGAAGGATCCAGGTTCTATATTAAGGTCCAGCAAACTGCCGCCACATAACTACCTGAGCCAGTCTGAGCACTTTAGATGCACTGTCCCTCACATGGAGGAGGGAATGAAAAAAGAAAGAAAGTTGCGTTTTTGTTTAAACAATTCAAACTATATTACACTGATTTGTTACTACAAGTTGGGTGTACTCACCTTTGCAATTTTATTGACCTTTACACATGTCGGTGTAGGTGGGGGTGGAGTCTCTGGACTAGGGGCAATTTCCTCATCTGGAGCCACATCTGGGTTAAGTGCAAATATACTCTCCAAGTCAATCTGTCCGAGAGGGGTATTAATGCAAACAGATTACATAAATGCCAATTAACCGATGTTTGGCATAAGACAGTGTAACACTCTATTCATGTTTTCACTACACTTCACACATTCACATACATTCAATATAAAAATACTCTGAGTCAATCCTAGAAAAGCCTGTACTTAAAGCTATAATGCGTAGTTTCTGTCTCCCCCATGAGGAATTCTAAGTAATGACAACAACACTGTTGGCGCATCCACATGAAACAAGCCTTCCGTGATTGCACACACGCCCCCATCCCTCCTCCACGAAGTTGCTAGTAGCCAAGGATGACACAGAGGATTAAAAAAACCATGATTGACTCTTCAGAAGAGGTAATTATCTTCACCCAAGCTTCTGCCCAGGAAAGTCACCAAACCACCCAATCTTCTGAACATAGCGATACTGAGAATTACAGAGAGAGTTGTGTGGAGCTGATAGTCTTAATTAGCTTTGTAGCAACTCATTTGGCAATGGCTTGAATGTAACAGATGTTCAATAATATCAAAAAGTTACACATTAAAGCTGTAAATTAGACAAATTGTAGAGATTTGTTTTCACTTTGCTGAAATGTAAAAAAAGGCTGAATTACAGCCACCATTCAATGCTGTAAAACATGAGAAAAAAAAAAGTTTAAAACTTTTTTTTTTTTATGAGTGCTGCAATTCATTTCTACAACACAGTACAGCTCAGCTTTTAATTTGTAGTAATTTTGTAGTCTCCCTATAAGCAAACAAGCAGAGAGAGGCTGTAGCAGAGGTTCAGGCTTCACATCAGTCAGACTTGTATCACAATTTAATTACTTTAATGTTGACTTGATAAAATAAAATAGACTTGCATCTTGACTTTGACTTCAACATCAATGACTTGAGACTTCACTTGGACTTTGACTTGAATGACCTGATACCCCCCCATAGCCCAGAGATAAAAACAATCATGCTTCTATTAGTAGCTCGTGAGCGTTTATCAGTGAGCAACAAACAACTTATGCAGTGTAATTTGCCATGCTTCTACGGGCTCAAGACAAGATCTAAAGCAGGGATTCTCAACGACCACCAATAAGATTACTTTTTAACAAGTACTAAATTAATTAACATATTTTAACCTACTATAATCACTTTTTAAAAACATTGACAGAACTCATTTTTTCAACATACAGGTCCTTATTGGCTTGCTTTTCAACTATGAATTTATTTACCACTGCAGTACAATGTAAGTGACAAGAATACAAGCTATGAACTTTAACCAGCCACCTTTCAAGACTAAGTAGGTTAAGTCTTTGATACCAAAAAGTCACAGTCAGGGTGGTTATGGGATTTTGGCATTCAATATTTACCAGCCTAAATGTTGTATTCAGCAATATCATTGTTCGACGTTCAGTTAACCAGAGAAACAGACGGAGAAAGTGAAAAAGAGAGAGGGGAAAATACAGATAGAGAGCTTCAGATGATGGAAGACAATGATTTACTAGAGATCAATTCACTGTCCAAATGAAATGTTAATACCATACCACTTTACATCTCACTACACCAGGCCAATATATTAGTGGGTCTATATATATATATATATATATATATATATATATATATATATATATATATATATATATATATATAGCAAATATATGAAATAAACGCAAAATACAGTGAGGCTTCATTGCTGAGAAGTGGGATATACTGTTAGGTATACACTGTGTGGGACATATGACAGATTTACAGACCGTGTTAGTTCACGCACATCAGTTGATCAGGGGATGTCTGGCGGGACTGTAGTACATGCAGGCTGGTTGTTAGGGGTGTAAAGATTCACCGATACAAAGCGGTATCCGGCTTTATTATTCCAGATACGAATACATTGATACACGGAACCCTTGATCGATCTAACTGGACCAAGCTTCGGCTGATGGCCCGGTTCCAACGTTACAAATCGGTGTGTGTTTATGTGTGAGGGAGACAAAAGCCTTGCCATTTGTGTGATGAAGGATTTGGTCATTCATGTTCGGGGTGGCAGGGATCAGTCAATCAGCGCAGGTTTGCAGAAAATACATGTGCTGACTGCTAGGTTTGGTTTTTGGAGTTAGGAGTGAGAGGAATACATTGTGAATTGTACTCCATCCATCCATGTGTGCTTTCATAAACATGTGAGTGGTCTGGTATAAATACATATAGATATTTATTTTGGTGTGTTAAGTTTATGTTCTAATGCTATGCTATGATCTGTTCAGTAACATTAGCATAAAAGTCCGCTAACGCTCACAACAGTATTATTGTGTTCACGTGTACTCACGTAACACTGTTAACGATTATTAGAGTGCTCACAATGGCTGTGTAACGTGGACCTGTGTGTTTGAGTTACTGTCTCTAATTGTGTAGACACATATAGCCGACGGCCGACCGTTGACAGAAAACCCCGTCGATATGATCAGTCGCGTCCCCAAGGTCCAAAAAACTGCCTCGGGACACATCAAAAAGACGAGAGGAGACTTCATTTCAGCTCAACAAAGGTCAGTTTAAAAGATTTTCATCAGATTTTGAGAGACTCTAGTCACCTCATTTCGCTCGTCATTTCCGGGTGAGTCCCGACGGCCCTGCCGCCGACCGAACATGTCAGGTCGGCCAAAATGAACACCGACAGCCCCCCAGACCGACGACGGCACGGGACAAACCGAACCGATTTGAGTCACTGACCTTGCCAGACTGTCCCACGGCCAATAATCGGCCTGATGTGTCCCGGCCCTAAGATTACAGCAGCAAGATGGCAGCTTTATTTGGTATGAAGGTAATGTGTATGTTTTTTGGTTTTAAGTGGCTAGCTAATTAGGTTTAAAAGGGGTGAATGCAAGAATGCAAAACCGATTTTACCCTGTCATAGTTGAATAACGACAGTTCGGTGGGTAAATAGGACATACATAGAAGCTCAAAGTCCCACTGACACCCCTTTACTATGAAAATCTCATATTTTGAAACTGCCACTGAAAACGGGCGAATCCCAACAAAGCTGGAAGTTGACGTCAACCTCCCAAAAACCGGAACCTTTGTCAGCCCATGGATGTATTAAGAGCACGGTCACACCCCAACATTTACATAGGCTACACAACTGACCTGAGATCAGGTAGTCTTCCGAATCTAGGTCGCGCAGATCTCTGCTATTCCATTACAAAATTCACTTCTGAAACTTTTTTATGCGAGAAATCAACTACTTAAGGCTCAAATATGGGCCGTTTTACAAAAATGGATGGCTAATTGCAAATTTTGTCCGACTGTGTGTCGGAGTTCAGCGCCGGTGCTGCCTCTGTTGCTGCCTCGTCACCCGACCTGCCTTCCTTCAAACACCTCGACCTGCTCTGAGGTACTTGGAGCTCCGTCACGACTGGCAGCCCACAGCACTCCATACCCACGCAAAGTCACCGGTTTTTGGATAATGGACTACTAAACGCCGGTGCTCTGACAGAGCTCCAGGGCCTGATCTCCCCTCTTCCTGCTAGCTAAATGCCCGGTGTGTGTGAGTGAGAGCACAGTCAGCAAGCTTGTTACGCCAGCAATCTGTTACCACCGGTTCCAGTTAATCTTTTAATGTGTGTAATTATAATGTGTTGAGTTATTTAAACAAACGATTGGGGAAATAAACGCCGCTTGTCCCAGAGTCTCATTGATAGAGCCTGCGGCTGGATGTAGGTCTATCAATAAGAGCTAGCTCCTCTTAGAATTCCTCTGAAATTCACAAATATTCATTAACTTGAAATCGGACACCGTTGTTAGCTTTATAAGACATTTAGGGAGATGTTGTATAAGTGGCGTGATGAAATTCAAACTGTAAATATACACAAATTTTACAATAAATGAAGCTAACCATGCGTGATTTGTAGCTAGCTACACATAGCTAGGATTGAAGGGACAGTCATAGCTAACGAAACCCCCACTGTTCACAAAAAGTCATTAACTTGAAATCGGACACCGTTGTTAGCTTTATAAGACATTTAGGGAGATGTTGTATAAGTGGCGTGATGAAATTCAAACTGTAAATATAGCTACTCTAGTTATGCCGGCAGCTGACAGCCAGCCTAAAGTAACTGGAACTGTGGTAAGAGATTGCTGGTGTAACAAGCTCGCTGACCACGCTATCACTCTCACACACGGGCCATTTAGCTAGCAGGAAGAGGGGGTCTGCAGGCCGGGGTCTGTGGAGGAAGGCAGGCCGGGCAGTGAGGCAGCAACACAGGCAGCACCGGCAGCTGAACTCCGACACACAGTCTTACCAAATTTGCAATAAGCCATCAATTTTCGTAAAACGTCCCATATTTGAGCTTTATATAGTTGATTTCTCGCTTAAAAAAGTATCAGAAGTGAATTTAATAACGTAATAGCCCGACAAACAATGTATAACTTTGCAGTGAGACCTGCTGTCGAGTCTCCCATGTGTTTCTATTAGAGATGTTCCGCTCCGATACTGCCTAAAACGCTGGTATCGGTATCGGGAAGTACTGGAGTTTATGCACCGATCCGATACCACGTAATAAAGCCCTAAAGAAAATCTACGTTAAAGTAGTTTATTTATGTTCTTTTTCCGTTATAACCGACTGTCAAACTGGAGAATAAAAGAAAGTTGTACGACATTCATTGTTTGTGTTTGTTCATGTTTTACAAAGAGTTTAACCTGAGCCAGACAGACAACAAAGATAGAAATCACATCCATACGGGGATTGTAGTATACAATTGTTAAAACATAATAAAATATATGACCCACTGGTATTGGATCGGTACTCGGTATCGGCCGATACGCAAGTTCAGGTATCGGAATCGGGAAGCAAAAAATGGTATCGGACCATCTCTAGTTTCTATGTAGTTTGCTCAAACCAATCAGCGCGTAGCTCATTCTGAACATTCATGAGCATACCATATTTGGAAGAAAAGCTCTTGTTCCAAATAGAGCCATATTCACAGGGTAGTTAAGGGCCTAATAAAATAGCATTCGGGCAATTTTCAGCCCAACCAATGTTACATACCCCATTAGGAGACCTTAAGGAACAGTGTAAAATACCCTATATAATCATTCTATCACCCCTTTAAGTTATACCATTAGCATGTCCTAGCTTTGCCATTCCCTGGTCCCTTTTACGAAATATATATTTATTTGAAGGTAGGTAAGGCTTCATTTTCAGAATTGGCTTATTTTAATTTATAATGGCAAATTAATGCGTTCATACTGAAAGAATATTAACTGTATCTATCAGATCGAATCGCCCCAAATCGTTTTAACATTGAATCAAACTGAATCGTTCCATATTAAAATGCATCGTCCCTGAACCGTATCGTAGCCCATGTATCTAGATACGTATCGGATGGTCTTATAAAAAGGAGAGATACACACCTCTACTGGTTGTGTAATCATCACAGCTCCTGAATGTCTTTGAATGCATTATTTATTGCTGTTGAAAAAGAAAGCACATGGTGATGCTTTGAGTGGTAATAAATGGTCATTTACCTCTTTCCCTTTTGTGTCTCCGTTTTCTATCCACTCCACTGTGACACTCTCGTTGTCCTCATTCAGTGAGGTCACCATTGCCTGGTGTATACGCCCTGTCAAAGTATCATAGACAAGAGAAACACAAACATCAGAAGGTCATACTTACAATTAAAAGTGAAGGCAGTGCACAAATATCCAAACTAGGGGCCCAAATTATTTTAGGGCCCTTGCAAGTTTGGTAGCAACATTTCAATTTAAGTGGACCAATAATGGCCGTGCACGTGCTCCTCACCACCTCATGTTTTAGTAATGAAAAAGACATACGCAACACACAGGTTAACATAAAATGGATTTCACTAATAGCTTGTGCATTAGCAAGGTAACGTATTTAGTAGGGTGATTACAAAAGGCCTAATTACCACTTGGACGCCTGATCAGATCTGTACCTAGTAGTAACCTGTTAAATTAGAACTTTATTTAGAAATGAAGTAAGGTTGGAAAAACCTGAAAAGGGTTTAACGTTTTGAAGAATGTTTTCTCAGGACATGCTGATTGCCTGTGTACTGCAGTGTCACTGACTGCAAATAGGGCAGGGTGGCTGGTGATTCAATATTATTGTTTAACAGCTTTCAGCTTGCGCAATGATACACATTTATATTATCATTCTATCATTTCTACTGCTAAATAAATTAATCTGTGTGCAAGTTGTAATTAAAGAAAAAGAGATTGAGATGTGAACTTGTTTTACACGTATGAAGAATTTGGTGACATGTAATGCAAATAGTGGACCACAGGCCGTTGCTTTGTTAGTTTAATATATCTATCAGTATCTAAACTATCTATATAAATATTGTGATCATGATCTCAATCATATCACTTGGCCCTAAACCTCACTAAAAATTATGAAAACAGCTTGTTACACAGCAGTGTTTAATGTTTGGCATTAGGCAGAGGCTACTCTAGTAAGATCTGACTAGGAGTTTTGATAATGACCCTTTGGAGAGAATTGCTGATAATAGAGACAAGCACAGCTGCTGCAGCGAGCCTGTATGCTTCTCTCCGCCTCTCTGTCTGCAGCGTAATAATACCAGCTGTAAAGAGCCTGCTCAGCCCTCCCATCTTTTTCTATGTGGATTGTATGCTGTAAATTCCCTGTACGATCCAGGGAAACACCATGTTCCCCTATCCATTATTCAGGAGACACAGGGAGCTAGCGAGCAAAGATGCTTTTAGTGTTCCAACTGCTGAACATTTCACTGAGTTACCTTACAATGGTTTTATTAGGCAAAATGCAAAAAAAGCAAATATATTGTCAAATATATACAAAAAAAATGTTGTACTCTGAAGATCAGGAAACTCTGGCTTAAGAGGGTGGATGTATCCCATATACTGTATTAATAAAATAATACTTTCACTATACTTAGTAAATCAACTGCAGTTTTGATACGCATACATTTAATCTGTAAAAATTGATTGACGATGACTAGACAATACTGTTAGGATACATTTTGTAGTATAAAAAAAAGACTAGATTTGACCCCCCCCAAAAAAAAAAAAAAAAAACACACACACACAACTTTTGAATACATAAAACCAATGAAAAATGAATGAACAATAGGGACGTCAACCTTACAACCCAGCCTTACCCTCCATCAGAAATGGCTGTAGTAGTCCCTATAAATCTCCACATTACTAGTTGAGTGAGCACAAATATTACTATGCCAAGGCCACGTACAAGTAAGCCACAATATTACAATGTATGATGACAAAAGCTCATTAGGACAGCATAACGAGAGCTAAATGACAACATTCTTCTGTACAACACTGTGGAGCTCCGGTTTCCTTTCAAGCCTATCTACTTGAACAGGGAATGACTTAATTTAAAAGCTACAAAGGAAAGTTCAGTTCACATCAACAACACTATTCACAACAAACTCCAAACAGATGGGTGACATGTTAAAAGGTGTTGGGCCACCACTAGTCCTCCAGAGCACTGTGGAGGAGGGTCTGGCTAGTCCAAACAGCATTCCGGGATAGGAGGAAAAACGTGTTCTGGTTTAAGGGCATTTCTTTACACCAATCTCAACTGTCAACTGGCTAGCCCGAAGAAGAGTGTTAAGACACGCCATGCTGTAAGTGACTGCAGCACTTTTTCCAAAGAAAAATGCTGGAGTAGAATGGACGTGAGGCATAAATGTAACAAAATATATTTCTTTTTAAACAAAAACATAGTAGTGTGAATCTAGCCTTGGAAACAGCTGACCCTGTTTTGGTTTGAAAACCCCGGTGTTGTGTTGAAGTCTGGAAGGACAGAAACGGAGACCTATGGAAACGACGACGCAGAGTAACGTTAGGCCGTTTGCTTCCTGTTTACACCACCATGCACATGCCCATGGATATGCATTGTCAGACGTTTTAAAATAGGCGGAGATTAGTTCTGCTATGACGCTAAAAGGCTTGTTTGGACGGAGATCATTTTTGTTTCAAAACGTTTAAAAATGAAAACGTAGTGTGGATGTAGATTCAGAGAATTTACAGTGACAATAAAAGGGTCAGGCAAAGCCCTCCAAATTACTGATGCTTCCTTTGGCTAAAGTCAGTTAAATTTGAGACCACGGCCTTCCTATTGGTTCATACTTCATACAACTCTATTCAACAACATGCTGCGTAAGTAACTGCAGAGCAACACCTTCCTCCAAACCACTTGAGTGGAAAAGTCTTGTTATGTAACATTCAGTAAGTCTTAGTTAATCATAGAGCTGCAAGTAGTGAATATTTTCATTATCGATTAATTTTGCTGATTATTTTCTAGATTAAATGTAAGGTTTATAAAATGCCAGACAATGAAAAATCTCCATCCCAGTCTTAAAGTCCAAGGTGATGTCTTTATCCCAAAAATATTCTGTTTATTTTATTATTAAATAAATTAAATTAATAATTATATAAAACAGAAAAAAAACCAGACATTCCAATATTTGAGAGGCTGAAAACTGCATTTTCTGCCATTTTGCATGAAAATACTTATTTTATTTTGTATTAATTATCAAAATAGTTGCTGATTATTTATCTGTGACTCGACTATTAATTATTCATCTCATTATTGCAGCTCTTCATTAAAATATATGAAAACTACCCACAGTTTTGCCTGTCCCGATATAGCAATCACAGAAAAGGACAGGGCAATCAAATACCAACAGTAAACCAGCTTGACAGAAATAAATGAAGTGATCCGTTTCTTCCTAACTCCGCTGACTTAGAAAAGATGTTTGTTGTATCAACCAGCACTTTGTCTCTATTGTTTACATAATACAGTATGTATCTTGATATAATGACCCCAAGTAACGTGGAGAGTGTAATGCCAGCACAGGTTAACAGATGTAATGAACAGAATATGTGGACTGACAATGAAAAGGCATTCAAGCAAGGCCGCTGCTTGAAGAAATCATATACAGTTATCAATTTTGCAGACTACAATCTGAATGGAGGCCACAGTAACACCATACACAACAACGGGAATGGAGGGGGCCCTTCTAACGTGTTGCAGCCAGAGGTTGAAAGACCTAGGGATTAGGGCTGGGCGATATAGCTGAAAACCGTATCGCGATATAAGTGTTTCATATCGGTCGATATCAATAATTATTGATATTTTTTATGACCTATTTAAAATAAGGACCAGGAGAAAAATATATATTAAATGTAAACATTTTTATTTTAAACTTAACCTTCCTCTGATTATAATCCCCTCAGTTATAAAGCAGGAATGTCAACACAACCATGGAAAACACTCAAATAATTAAAATGTAAACAGGTCTAAAATCAAAATGAACACTTAACAATTATCTCTTAACATTAAGGTGCAAACTTAAAGAATAAGTAAGAAATGCTTCATAAAGTGTAATAAAATAGTGCAAAATGTTAAATATAAGAAACCTGAGAAACTATTTTCTGCAGGTTTAGTACTAGGTTGGTAACCTGGCTTCTGGACAGTGCTCAGCATGTCTGCCTCCGTTATTTCTTTGTATCCTTTAGTAAGGCGCTGATGCAGAGTACCTCTCCATGGTGGTCTGCTGCTTGTGCGGTGTAGCAGCTGCAGATGTTGTTGGACGTTGCTGGCGAATACGGCTGTGCTCCAAAGTGTGAGCGCGGCTAAAGTGGTAAAACTAGTTTGTGGTCGTACCAGTGTTGGTGGGGACGACGGTCTGACGACATTGGTCTGTCTACGGTCACACTTATAAAATCCCCAAAAACTGCCATACTGACTTTTGTTTTATCAACAATTTCCTCGCTCGCTGCGGCACTCACTTTCCACTTATCACTCCACGCCGGTTCTGTTATTGAAGAACACGAGACAGTGATGTGGCGCAACCAAACTTGATACTGTTACATGATTGGCTGTTAGAGTGTCACTCCCTACGTTGCTAGGTTACCTTTGTTCATGCAACCAAACTTGCTTCACAATCTCTGGTTTCTTCTGATGAAGAAAAACAAGTTATCGAACATTTTATTGACCGCATTTTCTATTGATATTGATTACGTGTCTATCGCGAGACATATCGTTATGGTTTTATCGCCCAGCCCTACTAGGGATACAAAACCTAGCTCTACACCATCACCAATACATACTGCCTTCTCTGCACATCCAGGGTGTCATAATGTGACAGGGATGAAATTGAAGATTATTTTTATTATTGATTAAATTATTATTTTATTTAACCTTTATTTATCCAGGTAAGTCGATTGAGAACAACTTCTCATTTGCAACGACAACCTGTCACATTCACACAGTTCCACATTCATACCTGGAAGCTGCCCAGTACAACCACAGTCTGATCTGCTGGCCACTGAGCAGCTCCACTGGAGCGGCACCTCAGTGGTGGTAATGAGGGAGGGACAAAGCGATATTCTTTCACTTTCCCCACCCAGATTTTCATCCTGTCGGCCTGGGGATTTAACCGACGACCTCCCGGTCACAAGCTCGCTTCTCTAACCTTTAGGCCACCACTGCCTTAAAATGTGTTTTTCTTGTCATTCACTTGATCAAATATATTAAATGACAGCTAACAAAGTCCAAACTCAGAAACATATTGCTTTATAGCCTATAGTTAATATAGAGACTTTAGAACATATTTTTGTAATTGATAAGTGACTTAAATGTTTACCAATGATCACATTTGATTACCTCTATGCCAGGTGACTGCCAGTGATTTAATAATTTATTGTTTCAGCATGAGTAAAAAAGCCTTCAGAAAAGGTTCAAGGCCACGGCATCTGCCCTGTGGCAGACACTTACAAGATCCAAACACACTGTTGTGTAGCTGTAACACGCTGACTTTGCTGATGAAAGTAACATTTAATTTCTCTCCAGAGTACAGAAGTGTACTGGCCTGCCTACCTCTTCTGTAACTGAATGCACTGTCCCACTTTTATACTAAACCTGGCTGAATGGATAGACTGACACCTACTAGTAGTTAAAGGGGTTTGGAGGGGGTGCTTCAAGCACTGCTAAGCCCAAGGAACAAACATCCTTGACTGCATCAGTTTCACTACAAAACCAAAGGCACTGATTATAAAACTGTGTCAACATGTCACAGACTGAGAACAATTATGCAGCTCTTAATTACTAAGCTGGTAGGTGACATATGTATCTTTACTCTACTTTTAAAGACACTACTATGTCTCACACACAAATGAATGCCCAATAACAGATAATCTATATTACAAACATTAAACAAGGGGTCTACTATTGAATTAAAAAGGCATACAAAGTAACTTAATTGTATATACTGAATAAACAGCACAACATAATTCTCTATGAGCTCTTGCTCTCATCAGGGCTGACTGTCAAAAGAAAAGAAAAAAACGCAGGGGGAGCAAAAGACACTCCTGGCAGAATCTGGCTGCAACAGATGGGGTGGTGGCCTGAATATGGCTTGAATCTGAACCAGCCCCACCACCAACCCCCCAGAGAGAGGACAATCCCTGCCCTGGATGCAACACCAACCAGCAGGGACATGGATGAACAGAACCAAACTCTCACTAGGCCCTGCTGAGAGTTTCTTTCACATCTGAGTACTGAGGACAGTATAATGAAATGCCTCAGGGATGACTGAGTTAAGAATACATCATCATTAACAACAGCAACCAATAAAACAATTACAATAAACACACCATTGCCACTAGATTTGAATGTTTTAAAAAAAAAAAAAAAAAAAAAAAAATATAATGTTTGGTTCAAAAGAGTATTTGTTGTTGGGTTCATTGCAAAACTGGGTGTAGCCTAATCCTGGAATGACCGAAACTTTTCAGTCATCGTTTGCTGCCTGGCCCTGAAGCAATGTTCTACAGCTACACAGGGCAGGCAGAATACAGCGGGTATTCACATAGAGAAGAGTCATACAACAAGCTGCCTCTCCCTTTCCCTGTCTACTCCTCTGTTAACACTTGAAAAAAGCTGAAGCTAAAGTGAGTGTATTGAAATCCCAGCTTCCCTGTGATGGCAGGAACGTTACTTCTCTAACAGCTGCAATAGGCATTTCATACACTACTGTTTGTTTGACTTCATTCTACATTATCTTGGCATAACTTACATTATGAAAACTAAAATTCCTTGTTATAAGAGGTCTTCCAAGAAAGTTTCTAAAACCACGATTATCTCCATAACCAATGTAGTTAACTATCGCTAGCTAAGATATGTGGGATACGTCTGTACGATAGGAAGTCTTATTTTTGTATTATTTTCCATGCAATTTCTGTATTACTAAAATTGCCTGGTTTTATTTGCCCAAGTCCTGAAATGTTTTAATTATGGGTCAACCATGTAGCTAGCTAAAGCACTTTGTAACGTTGTTCTGAAAATGCTTAAATAAAAGTTTATTATTTTTATTAGCTAGCTATACATAACGTTAGCATTTCAAATGTGTGATTTAGTTTAGTATGCTCATTAACGGCAAACGTTTAATAACCTGAATAAATTATCTACATTGGGCACAAACTAAAGCCAAAATGGAAAACTAGCTACTTGTCAACTAAATGGATGGTTGTTAGTTTTCACTACAGCTTAACTGCTGTAATAAAGCCGGTTGTTGGCGATATTAGCTAGTGTTAGCCGTTTAGCTAATCATAAGCTAATGTTGCTCTATCGCAAAACTAACGTTAGCTTGGTTAGCTAGCAAGTTAGCTAGCTTAACTAATGTTACATTTCCAATCCGTGATATAATACATCATTAAGGTAGCTATACAGTGGCACTAACGTTGGTGTTTTAGCTTCGTTAATTTCCAATTGAACGCATTTGATATTATCTAACAATATGAAATAACCGCTAAAGACAAATCTCTCTTGAATTGCAGAGAAGCTAACAAAGGTAAGAGCTCATTCAAAGGCTTTGGCCATGTTGAAGCACTCCGCCCCGACAGCTTATATTAATGTTTTCGTGTAGCTAACGTGAACGTTACGTTCTGCAGCCAACTGCACCGCAGCAACAAAGATCCCCTAACAACTTGTACAGTGCGACCGACGGGGAAAGAATGGACAGGGCGAAACTTACCATCACTGCGCTTTATCTCCACATAAGTACCAACGACAATCTTCCCAAAACACGACGCCATTCTACATTACTTAAACAATTAACAGAAACGGGACTAAAGACTTATTATGAGCCGGGTATATGCAGCTTCTTGTGTTTGGCAGTCTTTAGTCGGGTTAGGAAGATGCAGGCAACAGAATGAGCTAGCATTACGTAGCAACCAAGAATAGCAAAGTATTTCCTGCTCTGTATTTTTCAAAATAAAATCAGAATCAGAATGAGATTTATCGCCAGTTGCAAGTTTTCCCTTGCGTGGAATTCGCCTTGGTTTGTTTGGTGCATACAAGGAAATATGAAAAAACAAGAAACAATAGACCACATACTGATACATGTAAGAACATGAATATAGAATAGGAATATTACAATAAAAACATGTGCAAGATGCTATGACTAGTATGTACAATGTAACTGTTTTTAAGGCTGTATGGTTTTGTGCAGCCTGTGTGTTAATGTAACGTGTAGTGGCTGTCGGTCGGGTCTTTTTTGTTTTTACAGACTTTATTAAAACAGTATTTTTACAATACAAAAAAACAACAACTGTAAAGGGAGTATTTTATACAATGTCTGTGCACAGAAAAATACAGCTTTCAGTTCATATAAATAAATAACCAACTTAAATCATGTGGCAATGTTGTCTATAGTGTTCCTCAGGAGATGAGAAGTCTTGTTTTTAAGTACTTTACATACAGAGTCAAAGAATGTATGAAATTAACCTTAAAACAAGTTTTTGCTGGGAAGAAACTGAAGAAATCTGGCCTTGTGAATATGATATTTGCCCAAAAGACACAACAATTTTATCACGTCATCAACTTCTTTGTTATTCGACTCTACCTTCAAAAATAAGACCATACATTCTGTTATAGGGACCACGACCTTATTCATTAATTAATAAAGAAATCAGCATCCACAAGTTACGTGAATGAGTACAAGCATAAAATAAACGAGACAAGAACTCAATCTCCTCTTTACAGAAGGAACATACAGGGGAAACATCAGATCTAAATTCATGAATAAATTAATTGCATGGATAATAACTGTGTACAATTTTAATATGAGTTTCTTTAACCTTATTGGGGACAAAAAATCTATTGAATTTAGTCCAAATATTCCTGCTAAATGTCAGGAAACATTACTTTACAGTGACAAAAGGAAATGGGACTCTGACTTTGAATAGAAGTAATAACACTTACAAAAACGTACTTCAAGAACCTTTCCACCCAGCCACAATCTAGGAATCATCCCTACCAAAGGCCAATCCTCTGTGATGGATAAACTCTTCATAGGTAGCTAGGTCCCCCCTCTCATTTAGAAGTTCAGAAATGAACACAATACTTTGGTCATACCGGTCCCCAAGAACTAGTGTCTTATTTTTATGTACACACATGTGTGGAGAGAAGTTGTGCTTGAAAGCAATCTTCCATGTCTCAAGGGCTTGTTTATGGAAGTTGGCAAGTTTGACAGGTAGTTTACCTGGGAGGGGAGAGAATGACAGAAAAGCAAAAACCTTAATCCACTTCTCAAACACCAAGTTGGGAATAATAAACCAACGTGAATAATTCTGAACTAAAATGTTTCAGCTAATAGATCTGAAAAATTCTATTTATAGCTTAACAAAACCAAATAGTAAGATCTCTTTGACACCAACAGTTAAAAATGGTTTTAGTTTTTCCAACTTTAGGTAAAAAACGTTGAGAGATTCTTTCGTCTGTACTTTATTATTTACCTATAGCAATTCCCAAATATTTTATATATATTTGTATAACTTAATAACTTTTTTAATATTTATATCATCTACTGAAAGGATATCAGAATCGTGTACAGCCATTATTTCACACTTATCTTTATTAAGTAAGTAAGTAAGTAAGTAAAGTTTATTTATAGAGCGCTTTTCACAGATAAAAATCACAAAGTGCTTCACAAGGTACAACCACATTGAAATACATTGGATGAAGATAAAAGTCAAAGATAAATTAAACCCAATCAACTAAAAGCTTGTTTAAATAACAGTGTCTTGAGTTGCCTTTTAAAAGAATCAACAGAATCAGCAAGGGAGCTGAGGCAAGGGCAAGGCGTTCCAGAGTCTGGGGGCTACAGCCTCGAAGGACAGGTCTCCCGTGTTTTATAGCGAGTCTTTGGGACCATTAAGAGACTTTGACCTGCTGATCGAAGGGCACGGCCTGGCTGGGGAGCATGAGCGTAACAAGTCAGCAATGTATTCTGGGGCCTGACCATTTAAAGCTCTAAAAGTTAAAACCAATATTTTAAATTCAATACGAAATTTAATAGGTAACCAACGTAGGGAGGACAAAATGGGATTGATGTGTGTCCTTCTGCCAGATCCTGTTAAAAGCCTTGCCGCAGCATTTTGAACCATTTGAAGACGATTTACAGCAGATTTGTTAAGAAACATAAAAAGAGAGTTACAATAATCTAAACGTGAAGAGATAAAAGCATGAATAACCATCTCAAGGTCAGAGTCTGTTAAAATTGTCCTCAATTTTGCAATATTTCTTTGATGATAAAAACAATTTCTGACCAGAAGTCTCGAATGGCAGTCCAAAGACAATGAGTGGTCAAACCAGACAACAAGATTTCTGATGCTCGACTGGACAGTGGAGCTCAGAGAACCAAGATGTTGGATGATGGATGGAATTTTGTTGTCTGGGGCTACATTAATGGGGAGGCCTGATGCAAAAGAAAATGTTTTAATGGCATCTATAATGATGGGTATTTGAAGCTCATTTTGAAGAAATAAACAAGTATCATCAGCCAGCTGCCTAATGGTTAGAACATGGTCACCTATGTTCATACCCTCGACCCCTACGCACTTAACAATAAACAAATTAAGAAGTTCTGCAGCAATCAAAAACAAAAAGGTTAAAATAGGGCACCCTTGTCTAGTCCCATGCTTGACTTTAAAACGAGGAGAAGTGCCATGTGCTAAGGATATGCAACTATTGATGTTAGTATAGAATGTACTTATGATATTCCTGAAGTTTTCTTCAAACCCCAAATATTATAAAGCCTCCAAAATAAAAAGAGTGTTCAACATAGGGCTGGACGATTAATCGAAAATGTATCGACATCGAAATTCTGAAGCTGTTATCGACGTATTTTTCCCATGACGATAATTTCGAAAACGTATTTATAGGACTACTTTAGCCCCTTTGGCAGGACAGCATTTGAGGGGTCGTTCGCAGCATTGTGCTTTTTTCAGAGGGACGTCATTGTCAGCATCCAGTTCGGTTTTTGGCATAGTCATGTACTCCTTTCAGATTTCCCACTGCCCCATCCACATTCATTTTCTCCTCAGTAGTCGGCAATCGGCATGTCGGCAGAGTGAGGTATTTCTGAAATCATAAAAACCAAGTACATTTTTATAGGTGAAGGAGAAATCAACAATGATATGTTCTTACATGAAACAAAGAACATCAGACCAAAACTTAGTATGAGCACAACTCCAAAATAGATGCAGAGCAGTTTCAGGCATGTTAGAGCAAAAGGAGCAATCAGTATCAATGTCATTTTAAGCCTCTTAAAATATACTTTAGTGGGATAAAATCTATGAATCAATTTGTAGGAAATTTCTCTCACTTTGTTAGTTAAGAGATATTTAAGTTGATAGTTTGTTTTTTCGTTTGAACCACGAAACGAACAAACGGAAATAGCATTCTTTTTTTCTGCAAAGCAGAGAAAAGGGAGGTAACCTTTCCCTTATGATGTCATAAAGGGAAGATTCCAGATTGGCCCATCTGAGCTTTCATTTTCTCAAAGGCAGAGCAGGATACCCAGGGCTCGGTATACACCTATCGCCATTTCTAGCCACTGGGGGACTATAGGCAGGCTGGGGGAACTCATATTAATGTTAAAAAACCTCATAAAGTGAAATTGTCATGCCATGGAACCTTTAAAACAAAACTAACAGGACACTTTCTTAATCCACTTTTAACCTTAACAGTGGTTGATCATAATTTATAAGCCATGCATTTGATTTTTATCTTATGGAATCTTTGGTTAGTCAGTGGTTTGGAAATATTCTCCAATGGACTGCACCCTGAACTGTCCTGTGTATGTACACATCACATACAAAACTATGTTAGGGCTTAAAGCTAATATATATAATATGTAAAATGTTTAAACAGTGTATGAAATAAAGTTTTTTTTTTACTTTTACTTGTTTCAATCAATCAACACATAACAAGAGAGATGACAGCATTTAGCCATCAGATTAGCCAGCACAACAAAGAAGGTGGTTGAGCATTCAAAATCAAAAAAGACACCGCATATTTTCACCTCATCATGTGGTTTGATGAGTATCACAATGATTCATGAGTCAATGAATGGTTCATGAATTCTGAATGAAATATTCTAATCTCTTCTTTTTTCTATGTATTATTTATGTCTGCATGCCTATTCTTATTCAAAATCACTGTGGGTCTGCAACCTGTCCCTGAATCTGCATGCACTGGGCAGAAGACAGACAATCACCCTGAGCAGTTCACCAGTTCACCACAATATTGCTTCGTTCTCTTGTATTATGTTGTATTCAACACACACCCAACAACGTGACTTCCAGACACGTATTTAATGTGTTTTATGAGTCTTGATATAATGCATTCGCTTACCCCTGACCCTTAAGCCAACCATCACAACAAAATGTCTAAGCCTGTGTCACAAGGCTTAAGATCTTTCTAGAAGCTACCAGGTCCCCCTGTGGTCATGCAGCTGTCAGTCAACCCCCCCACCCCACCCACGCACTGTCTCTATACACACACCTCTTCTAAACCCCCCTCCCGCCACTTTTGCATCAGGCATTTGCTGGTGACTTCTCAGCTGTCTGTGCCCTAAATAGACCTTATCAGGAGCAGACCATCTTTTAGGGGGTCACTCTCACAGACTTCATTGAATGGAAAATACATTGTATTCATAAAGCCTTGGATAGTTCAAAGACACTGGATTTATATCTGTTGCAACACAAGTAATCATGGTCTTTACAATATGTATATATATATAATAATGACCTTTGGTACAAAGTTGTTCTTTGGAATTTTTATTGTGCTCGTAGTTAACCCCTATGTTTGATGGATGGTCCACCTTGGTTCTGTCCCACCTCACTGAGATCCACTGTAAATATAAATGAGGTGTTGTTGGGGGAGGTACCATAAGACAGAACAACTTTGTAGCAAACATTAGGGACTAGAGATCCAGACCGTCTATGCCGAGCAAGAGACACAACACACAATCGTAAAGGTACTGTACAACTTCAACAGAGATCTGTTGTTTTCTTCATTTGAGTGATATTCAGGTCTGCAGTGGGTACTTAGGATAAGTAGGGGTATAGACTGTGCCTAGATGATAGGAGATGGTGTCTGTCAATTGGGAACGTGGCATTTGTTGCAAGGCTCCAACTGGGGTACGAGGCAATGCCCAAATAAGGCCTGAGGGGAGGCCATTTAAAGTTAGAGATAACATGTGCATGGCCATTTGCTACGAGAGACCCAGGTCAGCAGGACACTGATTATTACCAACAATGGTAAGAATAAAAGCATTTCTAATGCAGTAGTTTTACATAATATTATGCTCCCAGATTACTATTCTCCAGGGTGAATGTAAAATAAGGGTCTGTACATACACATGCAGCCATACGTAGAGGTTTTGAACTGATTCTTTACTTCTATTCTAATGCTTTTTACCTTTGAAATGACAAATTGTTTTTTAATCATTGGCTTATTTAAAATATTTGTTCAGAATGTGTTTGCATCCAGAATTTTTGTGATTGAAATGTGTGGTTTGGGTATGAAGCTGTGGTGGCATTATTACAGTTAAAATACTGCATTTACTTTTGATTGACTGATGAAACTGAAATTGTTGTGATGAAACATAAGTGTTGAACTAGGTTGGATTATACATTAAAAACAAAACAAAGTTATGTGATCTGTAGATTTTAAGTCATAACTGATAATCCTTATTTCTACCAGATGGGAGACCCGATCCAGTTAAAAGATGAGGGAAACAAACACTTCCAGGCAGGAGAAACAGACAAGGCTATTGAGTGCTACACTGAAGCCATAAAGGCGTGCAAGGACAAAAAAGTGCTTGCTGTAATTTACAGGAACAGATCCGCATGCTACCTAAAACAGGTAAGCAGTTTGGTAAAGTAGCACAAAACAAACATATACCAAATAGATTATATTTGCAATTTCTTTGGTGCATTTACACTTTTATTTAGATGTTTCTGGTTTTCTTACAGGAAAGCTATGCCAATGCAGCATCTGATGCATCTAAAGGTAGAATAATACATACAGAATCAAACCAAATAATAGCAGCAATGACACCAAAATCAAATAAACATGAACTTAAACCAAAGGCCACAAGTTCATTATAACGCTTTCTTCCTCTTTTATAGCAATTGATGTTGATGCAGCAGATATTAAAGCCTTGTACCGGCGTTGCCAAGCTCTGGAGAAACTAGGAAAACTGGACATGGCCTTCAAAGATGTGCAGAGATGTGCCACCATCGAACCAAAGAATAAGACCTTCCTGGAGACTCTCCGCAGGCTAGGAGCAGAGATCCAGGCCAAGGTCAGCATTAAAAAGAACAATCCATTCACACACATAAGTTCATATGAAATACTATACACTTACTTTGCATAAATGCATTCAGCAACACTAAATCAGCAGAACTATATGCATTTAACAAGGATCTTATTGCTGAAAAATCAGATTAGTTGAGATTTTTTTTTTGGTTGTGGCATTATAAATAAATGTTTTTTGATACTAATAAAAAGTAACAGATGGACTTATACTGAACCACAAAGTAATGGATTTGGACATGCCAGTCTCAGGAAATGATAAGAGTTCTTATTTTGATTCTCCACAGCTCAAGACGACATTCTCCACAGATTCGAGGGTACAGAACATGTTTGACATTCTCCTTGATGACGAAATGGAAACGGAAAAGAAAGAAAGAGTGGGTATTTTCTGTATTTTGAAGCAAACACATTGAATGACCTTTCTTTTTTAATGTTTGCGTGTCGATTTTGTTGTTTGAATGTGGATATATATATATATATGCCCAGTTGTGGTTTCACTTCTGCTACTTATGTTTTTATGTCTAGGCTGCCAACAACCTGATTGTGCTGTCAAGAGAGGATGCAGGAGCAGAGAGAATCTTCCAGAATAACGGAGTGCCTCTGTTGCTCAACATGATAGAGTCAGGCAAACGAGAAATGATCCTGGCTGCTGTTCGTACTTTGTCAGGAATGTGCACAGGACACAAAGCACGGGTGAGCATAGAAAACCAGTCAAGACAAAGGCAAAGTGAACGTGAGAATCAAAAATGTCATTGGAAGACAACTGCACCAACTGTGTAGCCTTTTTCCAAACACAATCAGACTTTAAAAGTACTACTTCTACCTATATGATACCATTAGATAAACTTCATAATATTATTTGCATTTCACGTTTTCACAGAATGTACTTAGTGTTTATTTCTTTTACCCCTAAACAGGCCATGGCCATTATTCACATGGTGGGCGTTGATAAGATGTGCAGCATCATGGCTGTTGACAATGAGGAGATCGCACTGGCAACCTGCAACCTCTTCCAGTGCATCAACGACTCCCTCACTGGTGGAGATAAAAGAGAATATGGGAAAGAAGAGGCCTTGGTTTTGGGTAAGACTGAATCTATGAATCATCCAAACCTGTAACAAAACAAAGATTTTAGTACGGAAACTGATTCAGAGCTTAATTCTTAATCTTCAACCAAACCCCCACAGTATCAGACAGAATGTAAAAGGAAAATGGCTGTGGCTAAGCTGCTGTTAGTATTTTTTCACAGCTCTACTGACGCAATTTCTTTTATATCATCTGTCCATCTGCAGATGCATCTAAAGACCTAAAAACCATCCTCCTCTCTCTGTTGGAAATGGTTGCTAGTAAGAAGGTGCCTGGCCATGGCAGAGACCAGGCACTTAACCTCCTGAGCAGGAACGTACCTCGCGCTAACAAGAAAGAGAAAGACAACTCCAGGAGCCTCTTCACTATTGACCATGGTGAGCCAGAGCTGCATCGGGCCACTTGTATGGTTTGAGCTACGGTCCTTTGCTGCATCCCAGACTCCCCGACAAAGTGTATTTAACATCTATCTATATATGCATATACTGTATGTGTTTGTTCTCCAGGTCTGAAGAAGATCCTGAAGGTGTGTGGTCAGGTTCCCGAACTGCCAGACCAGCTGCCCATGACAGAGAACACACAGCTGATTGCCAGTGTGCTTCTCGACAAGCTCTATGACGACCTCATGTGTGACCCAGAGAGAAACAACTTCAGGGACATTTGTGATGAATATATCAAGTACGTCCATAAAAAAAAAAAAATTGAGGCCATCTCTTATGCTTTTTTTTTTTTAATCATTCCCTGTCCTCCCTTCCTTTTCCACAGATCCAAAATTGACCCCAACGACATGGACAAGACCATTCATGCTATCAACACTATCTCAGGGCTGCTTCAGGGTCCGTTTGATGTTGGTAACGCCCTGGTTGGACGGCAAGGCATAATGGAGATGATGGTGGCACTTTGTGCCTCCGAACGTGAGGTGGACCAGATGGTGGCTGTGGAGGCGCTGATCCATTCCTCCTCGAAGATGAGCCGCGCCTCCTTCATCATCACCAATGGGGTGTCACTGCTTAAGGACATCTACAAGAAGACCAAGAACGAGAAGATTAAAATCCGTGCGCTGGTGGTGAGTGTGGCAAGGAAAGAATGGAATAGAGTAGAGCTTTATTATTAAACGATGTTTGGCCACAGCCCATGCACAATAAACAATGACAAAGCAACACTTTATGAAAACATCACAGTTAGAAGTACATTAAGGCAGTAAAAGTGAAAACAGTGATCAGCTACCAATGGGCACAGAAGTCCCGTTGTATATTTTGATACATAAAACAACATAAAAACTTCAGACTATCCAACTTCTAGATTTTGTCTGTGTTTGATTGGTATGCATTCACATGTCCATGTCCTCTGCAGGGTCTCTGTAAACTGGGTTCAGCTGGAGGGGATGATTACGCTTTAAGGCAGTTTGCAGAGGGCTCCACAGAGAAGCTGGCCAAGCAGTGCAGAAAGTGAGTACTCACACAGACTGTTAAAGTGGCTAGAATCGTGCAGCTCATTGCCATATTAATAGAACAAATGTAGGAAACTGATTCTAGCATCAGTATTTTCTAGGGCTGTCCTCGACTAAAGAAATTCTTAGGTCAACTAATCGATTAGTTGATTTAATTTACAGAGTTGTGCGCTTTGAGAGGTGGTTAAGACTAGAAAAGCACAATATAAATGTAGTTAATTAACCATCTGTAAAACTGAGTTTCTCCACAATTAATCCTGCAAAAGCACCACTTTAAATCTTGTGTTTACCATAAATGTGCTCATAAGTTTCTTGGAAATGAGTAATTAAGCATGAATAAGCATAAAAAATGACTAATCAACTAAAGAAATCTTAGTCGACCAAGACCAAAATGACCGATTAGTCGACTAATCGACTAAGAGGTGGCAGCCCTAGTATTTTCTTTAAATATATTATAAATACCTAATTAGTTCATATTAAATCTTGATGCAACCTGGATATAAGTCCTTACAATATGTATACATTACCAGAATATGATTGTACCTTGGAATTGTGCCACTTCACAGCATCACTAAATACACATACTGTTAAATGTTTTCCTTTTTTACTCTTCTAGGTGGCTCTGTAATCCCCAGATTGATACAAAAACAAGGAAGTGGGCTATCGAGGGTCTAGCTTATCTGACTAATGATGCTGACGTGAAAGATGACTTTGTTGAGGATGAGCCCGCCCTGAAAGCCATGTTTGAACTAGCCAAAGTATGAAAGTAACAGACAGAAAGAAACATACAGTGTATCTGATTAGACATTAGGAAAAACCTCACTGCTTTTTCTGTGTTTTTAGTCTACAGATAAGACAATTATATATGCGGTCGCTTGCACCCTGGTTAACTGCACCAACAGCTATGAAAAGAAAGAAATCATGCCTGAGCTTGTTCAACTTGCCAAGTTCTCAAAGCAGCACGTGCCTGAGCAGCACCCCAAGGTAAAAGAGGAAGGAAACAAAACTAAACCCAGAGCCCACAGCAGATCATATGTAAATTGACGCACACATTGCATACTTTCTTTAATCAGGACAAGAAGGACTTTATTGACAAGAGAGTGAAACGGCTGCTGAAGGCTGGAATCACTTCAGCTCTTGCTGTCATGGTGAAAGCTGACAGCACCATCCTGACCAACCAGACCAAGGAGATGCTGGCAAGGTGGGACTACAAAAAAAACTTCACAAAACACATATGACTCATCAACATGTTGTGAATCACATCATGACAGCTACAGTTGAGTTGATGAAAACGAATGGCTTTTTAATTGCAGTCATGCCATTCCCATTTTTATACCTCAGACAATGACTTTTTGTTTATTTCTAAATGAAATTGCAACATTGCTTAGAAATATATGACTGTTGATCCTATTTTCAATTTTCTATCTTCAGGGTGTTCTTGGCATTGTCACAGGATCCCAAAGATCGTGGTATAATTGTGGCCCAGGGTGGGGGAAAGGTGAGTGATAGGTTTGTTAAAAAGTCAATCTATGACATTTCACAAAGTCACAGAAGATCTTTTCACCTGTTCCACAATCGAATCCCCAGAAATCTGGACAAACATTAACTGGACAAACAGGCTGTTGCAAAATATCACTAATGCTAATTAAACAAAGCACAACTTGTGGTTGTGCCCTCAGGCTTTGATACCACTTGCTCTGGAAGGGACAGAGATTGGAAAGACGAGGGCCAGCCACGCCCTTGCCAAGATTGCAGCTATTTCCAACCCAGAAATCGCCTTCCCTGGTGAGAGGGTAAGACATACAACAGTAGTTGTTTTGTTCATTTCTATGGAAGTCCCCTTTGATATGACAATGGGGGGAAGGGGAATTGGAAACCACATTGCAATCCCCGTTGACTGCAACTTTTTTCACTTCTTACATTGCCTTCCTTTGCCTATGTTTCTTTGTCTCCCAGAGAAGATAGAAAATTAATTTGGTGTTTCTGATTGTCTTATCGGTGCTGCTGCTGGTTTTATATTATACGTATCATTACTGATGACTGTTCCTCACTTTCAGAAGTATATTTCTGAATTCAGTATGTATGTATCTCTGCTGACTTGATATTTGCCTTATGGTAGTTCAGCAAATGGCTTTTTAAAATTCAATCTTCTGCCTTACTTGGCTGACAGGTGTATGAGGTGGTGCGACCTTTAGTTAGCCTCCTTCAAACAGACAAAGACGGTATGCAGAACTACGAAGCTCTGAGAGGCCTCACCAACTTGGCTGGTTTCAGTGACAAACTAAGGTAACATTTTTCACCAGCGCATTACATTCTTTCACTGTGATGCTTACAGTAGTAGCTCATTTTCTACATGACTTCACTGCAGCTTGCACGTTTTGCCTTATTGTGGGGTTTCAACCTGCATCTGTTTTGTAGAGTAAAGATTTTGAAAGAGAAAGCTCTGCCAGAGATCGAGAACTACATGTTTGAGGATCATGACCAGATCAGACAGGCTGCCACTGAATGCATGTGCAACCTTGTTACATGTAAACAGGTGAGAACAGTAGCTTAAAAGCCTCACGCAATAATGTGAAAACATGTGTACAACAGGTGTGTGTGTGTGTGTGTGTGTGTGTGTGTGTGTGTGAAAATGTCCACTCTGTGTGTCTTAGGTCCAAGAGCGTTACCTGGAAGATGGCAATGATAAGCTGAAGCTAATGATACTGCTATGTGGCGAGGATGACGACAGTCTTCAGATAGCTGCAGCTGGAGCTCTCGCCATGCTTACTGCTTCTGAGAAGAAGCTCTGCAAGAAACTGACCCTGGTGGTATGTACAACAGTAGAGCTTTTACTGCAGAATATGAATTATTGTGTCACATCAGAGTCTGTAATGAAAGCATGTGTGTCCCACTATGAAAAAATGCCCAGAAATTCCCTGGTTAGCTTTCCCTCTGGAACTGATAACTTTACAAAACCTGGCAGAATCCACAGGAAAAAAATAACCTGTTTTCAATAGTATGTTCCAAAAAAAGATAAAAAGGTAGCACATCTCATATTTAAAGTCGAGAAGGAAAAAATACTTACATTTAACTTGTTTATTCGGCTCACGCTATGCGTTTCAACACATACCTTCATCAGAGGCATAAATTTGAGTATTTTGTCCCCCTCGACTTTAAATCTGAGATATGCTACCATTTTTAGGAACATGCTTATTGGATTATGGGTCTAGCACTCCACTGAGAAGGGCAGCCTCCTTGTCCTACACGTCTCTCCTAGCCTTTGTGACACTGAACTACACTGCAGCTCACTGCATCTGCTTCTTCCATATTTCTTATCGAACGTTCAACCTTACTAAATGAGTCAAGGTCCCAGTTGCATATGAATTGAGTGTCGTGGGGGATACGATGACACTGATGCTTTATCTTCCTGGTTGTTCTGTTTGGGCCATCACGCAATGCTGCTTCTTTTAGTTGTATGGCAAGAGATGCATTGTGTAGACAAAATGCATCTGTGTGTGCATCGTGTCACTCTTTGTGCCACTGTATGCATTTCACATTTACGTTGACTAATTTGCAGTAAAAAAGAGAGCAAGAACTAAGATTACAAATGCATTATGTAATTATTTAGTAATACTTTATTACAAAATTTACTTCTGTGACACACTTGTGTGCTTTTGATGCACTTTTGTGGTGTCTCACAAAACAGCTTAATATATTTAGCTTGTTGGGCCTATGAAAAAGTAACTGAGAGAATGATGATGACAGTTGACAGTTTTACATCATCAAGGGATATTTTTTTCTGACAAAGCTTCAGTTTTTCAAATGTCAACTGACTGGTCTCTCCCAACAGACCACCCAGTGGCTGGAGATCCTGCAGAGGTTGTGTCTCCATACCAACCCTAATGTTCAGCATCGTGGCCTTGTGGTTGTCTACAACTTGCTCAACTCAGACGACAGTGAGCTGGCCAAGAAGCTGATTGAGAGCGAGCTGCTGGAAATCCTCACAGTGATTGGCAAGGCGGAGGACAATCCCAGGAGACAGGGGTCCATCGATGCAGCACGCACATGCCTGGTTAAAGCTATGGATCTTGGTCTCATCAAACCGTTCTCTAGCCCTTCTTAAATTTCTGACAACAAGAAAAACAACAACAATGGACATCCTTCTTTATTTCCTTTTAAACACTTGTTTTCTATATGTTTTCCCCTACATCAAAGATATGAAAGTATTCTCCAACCTGACTTCAAAACTCTTAAAATAATCTCTCACAATACAATATATGGTTTTTTGTTTACATAAGCTGTTTGGAGCTTTTGTAATATAATAAGAAGGGGAAGCATCTCTTCTTTGTTTTGAGAAGAAGAAATGTATTATTTATATTTGTGCTGTTAATGAGTGTTTAGAGACTGACCATTTTACATGTGTTTTTTCACTGTTTTTCTTAGAAAAGACACATTTCTATAAACAGAAATATAAGACAGCCCAGCTTGTGACTTGACTCAGCACATGGTGGAAATATTGATTTGCAGATGAAAACATGAAAGGCAACTGCATCATTTTGATTGTTATCACCAAATGCAAAAAAAACTAAAAATAGGTGAGCTAAGCAAAGTATTGATTAAACCCAGTAACAATAAAAAAACTGACTGTAATAAGGGCTACAAATGGTTTTAAATTACACAACTTACTTCTGTAACTTGTATTGCCCTTTTGAAAACTTTTTGTTAAACTCAGTTGCCCACAAATGTTCCAGACCAACTTCTTGTAAATTGCAGACAGAGAATCTGACACATTTTCTAAAGAACTGCATCTTGCTTACTAGAACACACCACTATTTCCTGTCTTCCTGTTGTCATTTTTGCCCCTCACGTTTTCTTTTATAATTCTATACCTTGGGATCCTTTAGGGCCTTCTCTATAAAGCCAGAATGAAAGGTGTTTTACAGCATTTAAATTCACCATTGATACCAGTAAGACCACTATTTTTGTTTAACTAAGTTTGGACCTTAACTTTTTGATGGTGTTAAAAAGACATCTCTGGCAAACCGTTTCCTATCTTATGCTCAATATCGTAGCCAACTCCTCAGTTCAGAGAGGTTTTGTAACTCAAAAATGCATGCTGGGATTACATTGTGTTCATTCCATAATTCATAGGCTATATAACTGTTATGGTTAAGGTTTTAACTTAGAACTGCTTTGACAATCATTGTCGTGGGTGTATGGGATTTTGCTGCTGAAGTGAATCAATTCAATTTCAATTCAATTTCAATTCAATTTTATTTATAGTATCAAATCATAACAAAAGTTATCTCGAAACACTTTACAGATAGAGTAGGTCTGGACCACACTCTATAAATTCCAAAAGCCCAACAATTACAGTAATTCCCTCAAGAGCAAGCATTAGCAGTGGCTATTGCGACAGTGGCAAGAAAAAACTCCCTTTTAGGAAGAAACCTCGGCAGACCCAGACTCTTGGTAGGCGGTGTCTGACGGGCCGGTTGGGGGCGTGATGAACAGTGGTGATAACAGTCACATTAGAAGTCACATTGACTTTGAAGGTTATCGTGGAAGTTCATGTCATAGCAGGGCACATCGTGTCATACTGAGTAGTGCAGTCTCCTATACCGGATCCTGACTACTCTGTGCGTATGAACATCACAGCAGGGCGTTGCGGGATGTAACGTGGCGCTGCAGAGCACGGGGAGGCTGCGGATGCAGCAGGACGCAGCAGGATGCAGCCGGAAATGCAGAGAATCGCAGAGCATAGCTCTGCGAAGAAGAAATATAAGGACTCCGGGGAGTAAACTCCCAGAGCTAGATTAGTAACAAGCATTTCTGGGACAGGATGCATACAAAAGTAACAAGTAGAGATGAGAGAGCAGCTCAGTGTGTCTTAGGGAGGAACAGCCTCCCCGGCAGTCTAGAATTGTAATAGCATAACTTAAGAGAGGCAGGTTAAAGAGAGGTGCCTGGTCGGGCTAGAACTCCCCAACCGGTCGGGCTGTACTGGACCGCCTCCCTCTACTCTCGCTCGATTATTAATTATACAGTATAGAAAAAAAAAAAAAAAAAAAAAACTGATGACTACGAGGAGAAGCAGTGGGCGGGTTAGGTGGACGCTTCAACTCCTCGTCCCTAACTATAAGCTTTATCAAAGAGGAGGGTTTTCAGTTTACTCCTAAATGTTGTAACGGTGTCTGCCTCTCGAACCCCGACTGGGAGCTGGTTCCATAATACTGGAGCCTGATAGCTGAAGGCCCTGGCCCCAGTCTACTTCCAGAGACTCTAGGAACCATAAGTAGCCCCAAGATTCTGGGAGCGCAGTGCTCTAGTGGGACAATAAGGTACTATGAGCTCTTCTAAGTATGATGGTGCTTGACCATTTAGAGCTTTGTAAGTCAGGAGGAGGATTTTAAATTCAATCCTATATTTCACTGGAAGCCAATGCAGAGAAGCTAATACAGGAGAAATATGATCTCTTCTCTTAGTTCTCGTCCAGAACACGTGCTGCAGCATTCTGGATCAGTTGGAGAGTCTTAATGGACTTATTTGGGCAACCTGATAATAAAGAATTGCAGTAATCTAGTCTAGAAGTAACGAATGCATGGACTAGTTTTTCAGCATCGTTTTGAGACAGGATATTCCTAATTTTGGCAATGTTACGAAGATGGAAAAACGCTATTCTTGAGGTTTGTTTTAAGTGGGCGTTGAAGGATATATCCTGATCAAAAATAACTCCTAGATTTCTGACAGTAGTGCTGGAGGCCAGGGTAATACCATCCAGAGTAACTATATCTTTCGAAAACGAAGTTCGGCGGTGCGTTGGTCCTATCACAATAACTTCAGTTTTGTCTGAGTTTAACATCAGGAAATTGTGGGTCATCCAGGATTTTATATCCTCAATACACGTTTGAAGTCTTGCTAACTGACCACTTTCATCTGGCTTAATTGACAGATATAATTGGGTATCGCTCTGCGTAACAGTGATAGTTAATCGAGTGTTTCCTAATAATATTACCTAGAGGAAGCATATATAAGGAAAATAGAATTGGTCCAAGCACTGAGCCTTGAGGAACGCCATGGCTAACTTTAGCGTGCTTGGAGGGTTTATCATTAACATTAACAAACTGGGATCGCTTCAGAGAAATAGGACTTAAACCAGCTTAGTGCGATTCCTTTAATGCCAACTAAGTGTTCCAGTCTCTGTAACAGGATAGTATGGTCAATAGTGTCAAATGCAGCACTAAGATCTAGTAGAACAAGAATGGAGACAAGTCCTTTGTCTGCAGCAGTTAGAAGGTCGTTAGTAATTTTCACCAGTGCCGTCTCTGTGCTATGATTCTTTCTAAATCCTGATTGAAAATCATCAAATAGACTGTTGCTATGTAGAAAATCACATAACTGATTAGCAACCACCTTCTCAAGGATCTTGGATAGAAAGGGAAGGTTAGATATAGGTCTATAGTTTGCTAAGACCTCAGGATCTAGGGTGGGTTTTTTTCAGAAGAGGTTTTATCACAGCAATTTTAAATGACTGCGGTACATAACCTGTTAGTAAGGACATGTTGATCATATCTAATAATGAAGTGTTTACCACGGGTAACGCTTCTTTGAGTAGCCTCGTTGGGATGGGGTCTAAGAGACAGGTAGACGGCTTAGCTGAGGATATCTTTAACATTAATTGTTGAAGGTCTATAGGATAAAAGCAGTCCAAGTATATGTCGGGAGTCGCCGTTCTTTCTAGCGGTCCTGCATTTAAAGATGAACTGTTAGAAGTTAAGGGCAAAAGGTGTTGAATTTTATCTCTAATTGTTATAATTTATCATTAAAGAAGCTCATGAAGTCATCACTACTCAGAGCTAGAGGAATAGATGGCTCAGTAGAGCTGTGGCTATCTGTCGGCCTGGCTACAGTGCTGAAAAGAAACCTTGGGTTGTTCTTGTTTTCTTCTATTAATGATGAGTAATAGTCTGATCTGGCCTTTCTTAGGGCCTTCCTATAGGTTTTCAGACTGTCTTGCCATTCAAACGGGATTCCTCCACTTTGGTGGAGCGCCACTTACTTTCGATGTTTCGTGAGATTTGTTTTAATTTGCGAGTTTGGGAGTTATACCAAGGAGCTAATTTCCTTTGCTTTATCGTCTTCTTTTTTTGAGAGGAGCGACAGAGTCTAAGGTTGTCCGTAGGCAAGTCTTAGCACCGTCAACAAATGTATCAATTTGAGAGGGACTGAGGTTAACATAGAGGTCCTCTGTTATGTTAAGGCAAGACATAGACTGGAATGCTGTAGGAATATTTTCCTTAAATTTAGCTATAGCACTGTCAGATAGGCATCTAGTGTAGAAGCTGCTATCTGGTTTAGTATGGTCAGGTAGCAAGAATTCAAAAGTAATTAAAAATGATCTGATAATACCAGATTCTGCGGAAATATTATTAAATCCTCAATTTCAATACCATATGCCAGCACAAGGTCGAGGGTGTGGTTAAAACAGTGCGTCGCCTTGTGCACACTCTGACTGAAACCAATTGAATCCAGTAATGAGTTGAAAGCAGTAGTAAGGCTATTGCTGTCAACGTCCACATGGATATTAAAATCACCAACAATAAGTACTTTGTCTGATTTAAGGACTACACATGATAAAAACTCTGAGAATTCAGATAAAAATTCAGAATACGGACCTGGAGCTCGGTAGACAACAACAAATATAATTGGCTGTACTGATTTCCGTGTTGGATGTTGAAGATTAAGAACAAGGCTTTCAAAAGAGTTATAATTTAGTTTGGGTTTAGGGTTAATTAACAGGCTTGAATCAAATATGGCTGCAACTCCCCCTCCTCGGCCTGAGCCTCTAGGAATTTGAGTATTAATATGACTGGGAGGGGTGGCTTCATTTAGACTAACATATTCTTCATGGCCCAGCCAGGTTTCAGTAAGACAGAATAGATCAATTTGATTATCAGATATCAATTCATTTACGAGTACTGCTTTAGAAGACAAAGATCTGATATTTAGTAATCCACATCTAAATCAGAGTGCAGGGTCTCTGCTAGGAAGACTTCTGATGGAAAAATGCACGTGACAGTTGGTCACTTCTCATTGTACCTTCAAGTTACTGTAAATTACGTAACTGGTGTAATCATGTGAAGGCCTAAATTGACTCAAATACGGTAGATCATTGACTCTGTGTGTATGTTAAAACTGCCCATAATGATTGCACATATTATTACAGATAGGCCACATTGTAACACATAATCTAGTTTTAGATAGGGAAGTAAAAGTTTTTTTTTTTCAAATTCTCTTTAATGACTCAATTTTTGTCTTATCTACTTGACCTCAATATGGTTTTGCATATTATTGGTCACGATTGTGGATCATCCAAAAGGCTATTCTTCAGTAACATCTCATACAGACTTAAAAACAAAAACAATAAAATAACCCAGTGGCTCCAAGTCAAGACCGGAAATTAGTACTACACTGGGCTACTCTTCACATTAGATTTTAGTGCTTGTTTTATTTTTATATAGTAAGATTTATTAATATCATTCACTTTTTTCAAAAGCGTCCATGTAAGGTGTACCAGTGATTCCACTACCAAACAGTATGAGCCTATTACACTACACTGCAAATAGAAATTGAAGAAGCCCTAAAATCCATGAGAGGTATAGGCTGCTGATTTGCAGTCACTGGGGCACAAATATTTAGGCTATGTAAAAATACATTAATTACACATCTATTAGCAATACAAACAAGTGTGCTACATGAAGTTATTGGAAAAAAACATCAGTATTGTGTCAATAGTAGCCTAATTTACTGATGGTCACTAAATACACCTGCTCGAACGTGGATCTTTAGCTGCTCAGGTATGTTTATTTAAGGGGTATCTCATAGGCTATAGGCAGTCTATATGATATGATAATCTTATGTATGATAATAGGTTTCTCACATATCGCATCAACGGCGAGCTGACAGGGTAGGCTATATAGACTCGTGACTCGGCAGTTTCCTCACTTTTCTAAAGAGGTGTTAACCTCCCTCAGCTCTCGCTTATTATTACAGGTACGTGGGATAACAGATTGTAATTCTAATTTTAGATAGTGTATAGACAAAATGTAACTGTTCAATCTCAATTTTGGCGCTAGCATAGTTTGCATACCAGTGTTGATGTCGATGCGCGCATTTTAACACGGAATTGAGTGGCAGCTTTACAATTTAGCAACAATAGCGTTAAAACAAATCGTATCTTGCGTATTTTTGTTCCTTGTGCCATTGTTTAGGTGCATACTCAAAGTAGGCTATTGTAACAACCATGGACCAGTCGGAGGATCAGGCTAATTTAACAAAATGTAATTCTACATTTAATACAGTACAGTGTATATTTCTGATGAGAAACTATATATATAGGAAGTGTGGGGTAGCAGTGATCAACAGTGGAAGGCAGCGGATCGTATTTTGTCATCGAGAAAGCCTCTCATCACTGATCTCTAACATGAATGGTATGTGTCTGACAAGTTACCATCTTTAAACTGTGCCCAGTGTCAACCATTAGAGAGCCATCAATTAAGTTAGTATTTTTGTTTTGATAGAAGCAAAGCTGACCTTCATATTTCTGCTGCTGTGTGCTGCTGAACTCATTCAGGGCTTTCCAGTTACAGCAAGTCAAGGTATGTTAAATCCCATCAATCTCTCATGATAAAATATTTTGATGTGAGATAATTCATAAATATAGGCTACTGTATGATGTTACAGGTGGAAACCAATCAGTGTGGCTGTTTTTCTGCAAGGATCCAGGATGTGCCACTAATGTCACTTGTGTGTTTTGCAACGACAACCTAATCTGGAGACACAATCACATTGCAAATTGTACAGGGACTCCACCACTCAATACTGTCTGCCAGCATGGGGGTCGTGCATTCGTTTCCATAGATACACACGGTGAATGCGAATTCGAAGGAAAAGGCAGTTATATTAGGACAGCCAAATGTACAGGTATTTACATTCACTTTCTAAAGCCCTAAATATACACTGTGTTTTTCTTGCAATGATTCACACCCTCGTCAATCTGAAACAGATTTACATGCAAAAAGTCAAAAACTACTACTACTACTACTACTACTACTATTAGTAGCCTATCTGGTTTTTTTTAAACCTCAAATATTGGTTTCAGAAACCTGGTTAACCCCTTATGCTAATTTTGAAAACCTGAATATTTTACCTGTGTACTCTGATTGACATAACAATACTGTATCATGTCAAAACCTATTTATCCATTTTTTTCCCCCCCGGATGATCCATACACTGCTGGTAAGATAGAGAAGCCACATCAAGCAGTGTGGTAAATGCGTCAGAGTCCAGGACCAGTTTCTTGTTTCTTGTTTATTAAAAAGGATCCCCATTAGCTGATGCTGGAGCAGTCAGCTACTCTTCCTGGGGTCCTGCCTTGTTTCACTGGGAGTGATTTAAAACTAAATTTGCCATGTCCTGCTGCTGTTATTTCTGCACGTCAGGACTCAGAGGGCGCTGTTTGTTAATCATTTTGTGTTGAAGGGGAATTCTGTCACACTGACTGTCGAAATTCCCCATTCGCATTTTAGCTGTTGAATTCCTCTGCTGTCACTTTTTGCTGACTTTTGATTGTGTTCTCTTTTCAAAAATCAACACAGAACACCTGTGATGCCAGAGTATTGATTTGTATTTATTAATTGAAATGTTACTGTTTAAGATGTACTGTAAGATGATTAACTAAACTGATGGTAATTTAGAATTTGACACCAAGCAGAATTTCTTAACTAAAACCTAGTCACATTGTACACATATAAAATATATTTTCTGATGTCCAATAATTGATGTCATTCTGTCTAATAACACGTAGTAACTCTTCTCTTGTTTTCTCAACTAGACCACAGCAACATTTGTGTTTTCATCAGTGGTAAGTTTGTCCTACTGCAGATACACACTTTACATCATGTTGTTCCCTGTTTTGATTGACCATTGACGGGAGATTTTTCCTCTTTCCTCTAGCTACCACATCACCACAAGTCACCAGAGATGCTACACCAAACCACCGTACAAAAAGTGGATACATTCTCGGTGGAGTTTGTAAGTTCGAAGCACCAGTAAATATGTCACTTTGTCTGCCCTGCCATGTTTCTTCTGTTTTTAGACAGGCAACTCTTGACAGCAGCCAGTGGTAAATCTTTCTTTCACCTTTCACATCACCGATATCTGCCGTGATTTAACTTATTTGTTGAATTCAAGAAAAATAATGCCTTTTGCTACTAGGCCGACTTGCTTTTACTCTCCCATCCTCTGTCTTCTTGCTTTCGCTCAGGCCTGAAATATTTGTCTAATCAATGCTAACAATCAGGTGAGATCAAACTTTTTTTGATGTGTTGCATTTATTGTGTATTGAAACAATCATCTTAAATGTGTATCTCTTGATTCCACAGGGGGTTCTTTCCTGCTAATAGTAGGCTTGTTTCTGATTGCACATTTCCGTAATTTCTGTAAACAGAGACAAAACAGAGAACATCACAATCAACATAACACAAGGTAATCGAAATATATTTTATTATTATTATTCACAAAGTACCTTTATTCATATGTTTAGCTATTGTAATATCCTGTTTCCAACATGTCCTTATGTCTAATATGAATTTGTTTCAGTGACTCTGTTGTGACTGAATCCCTAAGAGAGATGCAAAGCCCTGGAGTAACAAGTGGGAGGTTAGTAGAGAACAATAAATATGCAGCATATAACCCATAGCATGTGCAAATGTAGACTTGAATGTAATCATTCTGACTTACACCTTCAGTGATATTCGTCGTGGGCCTGGATTGAACGAAAACAGCAGCAGCGTTCTATCTCCGTGTGACAGTGGAGCTTAAACTCCCGTAACCTTGTTTCTCTTCTTATGTTTTTGTTCTAAAGTTTTATGTTTCTTATTTTGTTAAATAAACATGTTAAGTATGAAACGGTCTACTGTTTATTTTATTGTTGTGCAAACCTCCACCACAAGTCACTGAATGTGATGTGCCACTCAGTATCACAGGGATGCCAAAACTCTCATATCACGCAACTAGGAACTAAGATGTGAATTTAAAGATGTAAAGGATTTTTAACCTAGTAATGCAGTTGGGAGAGACAAAGGATATATTACTGTCATACTAGTTTTAGGTAATGAAATTCAGTGGTGGAAGAAGTATTAAGAAACTAAAAGTACTAATACCCCACTGTAAAAATACTCTTACACAAGTAAAAGTCCTGTGTTGACAATGTTACTTAAGTATAAGTATGGAAGTATTATCAGGAAAATGCACTTAAAGTTTTAAAAGTAAAAGTACCTAATGCAGAAAAATCCTTACATTTTAGAAACTGGAAACTAAACAGTTGTGTGTTTAATCGGCTAATCATTTCAGCTGGACTTGCAGGCATATATATTGTTGGGTAGTTTAATTTCAATAAGACATCGTATTTTATAAACTACATGTGTTTTGTGGGCAAAAAATCTTAATTTGTAAGGTAACTAAAGCTGTCAGATTAATGTAGTGGAGTAAAAAGTACAATATTTCTCTCTGAAATGTAGGAGTAGAAGTAGAAAGTGGCATGAAAAGACTTAAGTAAAGTGCAGGTACCTCGAATTTGTTATAAAGTACAGTAGCCTACTTGAGTAAATGTACTTGATTACATTCCACCACGGATGAAAATATGTGAATCTTTATTGTTGCTGAACAAACTGAAGACTTGGATGTAGATGTCCACTCCTGTCCAGGCCTGCAGAGGGCACACTCGGGTACCTTTTCATGTTTGTATCCAGTGGTGCACTGAATGGCAGGCTGTGTGTAGAGAGGCAGGGCACAGGACATATACTGTACACTAGAGAGACACGCAGGGATTCTTGCTGCTCTCAGTGGAGAAGTGACACCTCAGTTGTGCACAGTCAGCTTGTGGTGGAAACACACCCCATCCATTGCGTATATTTATTTCCTAACCGTTTTTACTCATCTGTTGGGGATCGACTGCTTGAGGAAAGGGCTTTCTGTGAGGACTGCAGCAGCCACTCCGAGGAACTGATTATTTCTACACGACTACGCAGAAGAAGACGATTGGCTGGTAAGGTTTCTATATGAGTTTGGCATATATAGTGCGAAACACAATCTGTCTTGTTAAGATTTAAGGTAAACTACACTGACACAGAACATTACCTTACGTACATTACGTTTCGTGTTTCAAAGTAGGCTACCAGTGTCCAGGTGTTGCGACAGGTGATAAAAACTGCAGGTGCGCTACAACAGTTTCTGGTCAAATGGAGCCTAAAGATGTTATTGTCTTAAAGCAACACCCCTGACTTTACCATAGGCTGGATTTCTCAACAATCCTCTTTTACCCCCTAACCAGAATGTGTTTGTATTATTGGCTACAGGTCAGGATATTATTGCTCTAAGGTTGTGTGTTTTCATATTTTACCATGGTTTAAACGACAACATTCAAGTGAAGGCGAGGGATTAAATGTGGCGGTGGCTTTCACCCTTTACATACTACATCAATTAAATTATTCTTGCTGTTATTGTTGTGCTAAAGGCTGTCGCACAACCAGTGTAACGTTAACTGCTCTACAGTCACTATAGTGCTATATCGACATTTACTTTTTGCTGCTGTTTCTTAAATGAATGAGGAATTCACTTTGTCTTGCACTTTTTGCGAGAAAGTGGAAGTCTGTCCAGTTTGATGGGAAATGAGGCAAGCATGTTAAAGGTTGTGTAACACATTAGGGGGCAGAGGAAGAAAGCCACTCCTGGTGTGTATGAGTGTAGAATAAAGCTAATGTGAAGATCCCTTCATGCTTAAGTTGAACCTTTTTGTAAATCAAGTTATTAAGAAACTAATGTGTGTAGACATACAGCTGCTAAATCCCTTTGGCACAATATATGTGCTGTATAGGCCAGGTGACAGATTTTCTGTATTCCAAATCTATTTTCTGTGTACCTTATTAGCTGTTACTGGCCTGAGCCTCTCTACTTATCACATTATCACTGCTCTTAACAGTGAAGTGCTACATTTCTTCCCCTGGTAGTTGACAGCCAGGCTGCAACTGTTTAAAAGCTTCGCCAGTGGAAAGGAAAAAAAGTGATAACTGGTTATCTTGTATGCTATGCTGGGAGATTGAGACCTGCCCAGTGAGCAGGGAAGCTGCTTTGGTCAGCTCAACAACTGCAGTGTCCAGTGAATGATCTGGACTTACTGGTTATCATTAAACTGTTGAGCTTGTGTTTTTATAGCATTATATCATTGACTGACTTTTAATATACAAAATTATGGATGTGTGTCTGAGGGAGGGTTTTGCTTTGTCATAATGACAAGTTTTGGCATGTTATGTGGCAGGTTTCTCCAAGTTGCGAGAGGCAGGCAGTTGCAGTATTATTTTTCTTCATTCTGACAACTTGATTGAGAAATGTTTACCTTTTAGAAATGACTCATTTTTTTTTTTTTTTTTCATTCATTAGAATAATTGTTTGATGGAGCTTTTTCTTGAGTTTAGCCTTATTCTAGACCATCTCAGCTTTTAACATCTGGTCATAGGGCATCCTGATGGTTCAGCTGGCTAAAGAGTGAAGCGTATCTGCTATGTCCTGGGTCTGTTTTTGGCAGTCCAGTGTTTCTGCATTGCAAAGTGGCTAATAAAGTAACCTATGTTAAAAGATAACTTGTGATTGTTTCCTAAAATATTACAGACATAGACACTAGTTACTAATTTGGATCAATGTGTGACGTTGTGATGATTAGAGAAAGTCAGTAAACATGCAAATCTGACTGGTGTCAAGCCATGGTCTAGGATAAGGTGTCACACAGGATTGTGAGTATGTCGCCTACCTGTTGGTTTATAAAGCTAAAAGCGATTACCAGCTTGCTGTTGTACTGTGAATCCAGGGAATTCTGCTGCTTTGCTGTTTATAGTTACATTTCCATTGTAATTGTTTTGGGGCTGTGGTGGCAGAGGATAATATCTGGTATTCTTTCCACTTACACCTCTGTTGATGTTAGTTTTGGTTGTACTGCCAGTGTTTCTTGAGGGCTGCTTCTAACCACTGGGCCTTATGCTTGTTTGTTTTGTTTGTAATGTTCAATTTCTCATTTTACCTATGTGGTGTGGTGGTAATTGTTGGCTGTGTGTGTGTGTGTGTGTGTGTGTGTGTGTGTGTGTGTGTGTGTGTGTGTGTGTGTGTGTGTGTGTGCGCACTAGACCTGGGCAATATATCGATATTATATTGATATCGTGATATGAGACTAGATATTGTCTTAGATTTTGGATATTGTAATATCGTTATATGACATAAGTGTTGTCTTTTCCTGGTTTTAAAGGCTGCATTAGAGTAAAGTTATGTCATTTTCTGAACTTACCAAACTGTTTTAATTGTCCTATTATTTGCCTTTACCCACTTAGTCATTATATCTCCATTACAGATGATTATTTATCAAAAATCTCATTGTGTAAATGTTTTGTGAAAGCACAAATAGTAGATTTTCTCCAAATCACCCAGCCCTAGTGTGCACAATACATTTTTCCAGTAAAGCACAATGATTAAGGGGGGGGCTCACACAAAGAGCAGCCTAGGGTCCCCTGACCACCTTAATCCGCCCCTGAGTATGTGGTTTCCTTTATGAACTTCCTGTTTCTTCCTCATTTGACTGGTAGGCAGTGGAATTGGTCAAGTTCGGGCCAGGTTGGTCAGCTTGCTGCAGAGGATGTTTGAAAGGGAAAACAGCTCATGCAAATCCTCTGCTCTCTCCTTGTGCCTAACACCTAAACTCCTGTCCTGCGCTGCCTGCTGTCCTGGCACTGATTTGTCGCTTGTCTGAGAGAGCAGCATCTGTGCATTATGTAATATTTTCCATCTGAGTAGCAGCAGAAGTGCCACATCACTGTAGAGCCAAAACCTTGTGAACACGAATCATATTTATTCTGTGACTCTCATGTCTTCTTTGGGCTTTCACTGTGATGGATCAGATTCTCTCTTAAATTATTGATTTCATTGTGATAGTGACTGTAATTGTAAGCTTTAATCAATAGCTCTAATTCAAAGAAGAGGGCCACCTTTTTAAGCAAAACTATATCTTGTTCCTACTGTATGAGCTTTATGTGAAGATGTAGCACAATAATTAAGAGCTGTAAAGTTTAGTCTTATGATTTTGGATCAAAGAGCACTCTGTGTAATGTGCTGGGATCCTAGTATAGGACCAAAATACCAGGCATATGAGTCTCATTAAGACAGTTACATAAGTAAGTGCCCTGAACAGTAGTTCTCAGCCCTCTCTTTTATTCCTGATAATGGTCCAACTGTCTGATGTGTAACAAGACCCAACACGGGTGTGGTCCCATGTTGGTCTTGTTACTACATTCAAGATGTTCTGATAAAAAAATGCCTCACTGTGTTGTGATAATGAAATATGGCACCTCATAATGCTTGTGTGTGTTCAGTGTGCCCTCTCTTCCTACTACACCCACTCTAATTCTTCTCTCAGGGGACCCTCTCTCACTCCTGTCTGCGGTGTTACAGGATATTCTTGGTTTAAGGGCTAATGTGCTACGTCCCAGTTGCAATGCGATGAAACCATGACAAGAGTATTTGTTTTCTTTCCAGAGCTCGTCATCTTAGGTTATTCAGCACCATAGAATTCTTTTTGTTGTTGTTTCTTTCAGCTCAGTTGTAGCAACCTTTAATCAGATCACTGTGGCGAGTGACAGTGCATTTCATTGTAGATTGAGGTTTGAGATTATTTGTACGTGGTTTCCCTACTAATCTCGCATTGCTAGACCTATCTCCACAGCAATGTGTCAGCGCTGAAGTATGGTCTAGCTACATCACTCTGGGATAGAGGAAAAACCTGCTGGCATGTTTGTATTCTTTAACCATACTGAGCGGCGCTAAGCCCTGGATGTAGCACAGTGCCCTTGCAAAATGGATAGCAGATGAGGAGGGACATCCGTGCAGGATGTCAGACTTTATCCCAGCACTGTACATCCGTTGAGGGAAACTATTTTTGGTACAGATTTAAGAAAATATATTCCATCTTTTGTGAGTCTAAGGACTTGGTATTAATTCCTATAGTGGACATTAATTATTGTATTTCAGTTTACTGTGATCTAACTTGTAGCAGTTGTGGGTTGTCCATCAATACAATTTTCTATTTCACCAGTAAGTCAGTGCCAGATGCCTTTAGGGGCTGCTAATGATTACTTTCTTATTGGATAATCTAGCACTGTTAGCCTATTTAGCCTGTAAAATGTCAGTATTCAATTTACACTGATGAAATTAAAAAGTAAGCAATTTTTTATTACAGTCCGTCTACACTGGATATGCGGGCAAGACATTTTATAAGTTGAAAAATCAACTTGTCTGCAGTGGAAAAACTAATTGGGACACTGTTTCTAAATTACAGCAATTCTATTTTTGATAATTCTGTAATGCAATGCATTACAAGCTAATATTGCCCGATATCTACACTTGTGAAGATAAACGTCATACTACATAAATTTAATGATTCCTTGCTCATCAAAATTGGAATTTGTTGTCAAGCAGTACTGAATAAGAAGGTGCTTTGTAGCATAAAACCTAGACAGGTCAGTCTGGCAGTTTGACCCAAATACTCATTGATCGGATGAGGTTTAGCCTCCACACCTCTGTTTAGTTGTGTTGCACCTCATCCAAAGCACAGTGCGGGCTGCTCTCTGTTTTATTGTCCTCTTTTATCGTCCATGTACTCATGTCAGCACATACCGCATACTACTGATAGCCATCAGGACTCAGTCAGGATTTCATAATCAACTGTCTTTTATTACAGTACTGTGATTTAATGTTTACCCCAGACAACATCAAATCTATTAGAAAATGAAAGCTCCTCCACATTATTTTTCCGCAGCAATGGAAAATGCATAAACTGTATGCCAGTTGTAACAAATAGAAAATCATCTCCTTAATGTAAAGTCAGCCCTTTTGTGTGCTATGTTTAAATGTTTCAAGTACAAGTATGTTAGTTCATGTAATAACTAATAACTATAAAATTGGTATTTTTTGTAAAAAGACAGCAATAAAAAACTGGGTGCACAGGTGATGTAGATAAAACAAAACATGAATGTTCTTTTAATGTTAAATCCTTGAAAAGGCCTTTATATAAACTCAGTTTTTCTTGAGTCAGTGGTCCTCCTGAAAAAAACTCAAATGAGTAATTGAAGGGGCACTTCACCGATTTTACACATGAAGATTCTTTCCTGGTCATGGAGAGTAACTGAACACATTTGTGCAATGTGTTCTATGGCTCTGGAGGAGCTTTCTTCAGTTTGGGAAAATATCTTGGCTTGGGCTTTGAGACTACAAATCTCTAACAAAAACTGCGTTACAAACTGGAGGTGGGGAGTTTAATTGACTTGGGTCAGTCACCAGGTAGGGATTATCTTATTAAAATACACTATTGAGTTGGGAATTTTAAGATTGGATGCTAAACCCATTCTGGGGACCAAAAGCCAGGATATCTCAGCCTCGGTTATGGATTTTGAATATTCTTCTTATTGGTCTCTCGAACGTCCCCTAGCTATACAAAATCACTGGAATGCCCCTTTTAAGAGTGAAGATGTCACAACAATCCTCATTCACAGCACCTTATAATTTTTGTAGATGTGACCTGACACATATTCATCATTCAAAGCCATGTTTCTGCCACACTGGCTTCCCTAAATCTATCTTGTATGGAGATATGTTAATCTTGGGAATAGTCTGTCAGGGTCTGTTTAAAATCCCCTTCATTTACTTTGCAGCAGGTGAATCTGGATGCAGTATTATCGCTTTGATCTAAATGACCTCTAAAAGGGAATTTCCCCCTCCTTGGCCCCCTCAGCATATCGGCACAAGCCTTTGAAAGGATAAAAAAAGGAGGACTGCAGCGTTAATTGGCTGATAATTGTGCTCCTCTTAATAAGGATTGGTTGGTTGGAGGGTTGCAGGCAGAGCGATAGGTTGGCAGCCCCGTAGGAATTCAGATTCTTGGGAGGTTGTGGTGTTTGTTGTTACTTGTTGTTGTTGTTTTGGCCCTGCTGAGCACTCCATGCTACCCCTCCTACTTCCCTGCCATGGTAATGACAAGGCTTGCAGAGGCCCACTCAGGGGACCATAGGGTGCTGGAGTGAAAGAGTGGGAAAAGAGAGTTGATAAATGAAAGGGTTGGACAGCAAGACATAGAGGACTGGTTGATGACAAACACGTGGGATAAAAGACTTAAAGAATGCATAACATGAAATTCCAAGTAATTTTCTTCAGCAGCCTGTGACCTGCGATCAATGAAGGCAGGGCAACCTTATCCCCTCTTACCCCCACAGTTGATCACTTCTGAGAATAATAAACACAGTTCTTTGTTCCCACAGTGATATGTAAATAATAAACCTGCCTGTCACCTTTGTGACTTAAAGAAGAGTACGAGGACTTTGGACTCCAGGGCAGGGCTGAGTACAACTAAGCTGGGCTTGGCTATTGGGCAAGCCTCTCTTCTTCTCTTCGTGTTTTCCATGGGCTGTGATGTCAGGAGCGGAGGCTAGCTTGCGTAGATATCACTGGTGGTTGAATAGTAAGCGTGCCCTGCTGTAATAAGTCCTTGTCTGAAAGAGTGTAGAGCTGTAGTGTATCGCTCCATTAGCGCTGCCTCTCCCTGCCTCTGTGTCTTTAGAGAACATGGTCTCTGTTTTCCCTCCATATACTCATCTCTATGTTCCACCCCCACCATTCCCTCAGTTGAATCATGTGATTCTCTGGACACAGTGGGTGACCGCCTCCTAACTGCTTTTCATGCAGAGTGGAACTATAGTGTGACACTCTGAATTACAAATACAGGCCGAGTCCTCTCCCTAAGTTTCTTGTAGTCATGTTGTCTTAGAAAACAAAATATATTCATTCACTTGCTCTATATCGTGCGATTATGTACTTGTGTTTGCATTGATTGTGCTTTTTCTTTTCTTCCTCCTGCTGGGAAAATGTATTTGCTTAGAATACAACTTGACGTGGTCTTGTTTGCATGATGCTGTTAAATCACAAGAGAAGCACTCATCCACACCTTTTGTACCCTCTCGCGGTTATTCTCTCCCATTGGCTTCCTTCTGTCATTTTCATTCCCTTTCTAGCTCATTTTTTCTTTTTTTTTATGTCACATCTGAAAGGTCATAGCGCCCCCCCCTATTGTAAAATGTGCATTTAGTTGGTGATAGTGGCATTTACTATTTGGTGATAGTGGCCATTGGTATATCTCACACTGTTGAGCCAACTAAAACAAGTATTCAAATTTATGTCTCCACTGTTCGATGATGCATCAGGGACAGTAGCTTTTCTCATTGTAAAGAGCTCCCATTGCACTTATGCAATGCTTTTCCTTGCAGCACCATGCTGTTAAGACAGATCACTGTATTTTTAGCCACGCTAGCTCTGTTAACAGTTTGTCTGTTTGTACAACATTGTCCAGTTACACTTTCATGACAAGATGCAGCTGAAACGAATGACCAAAGTGCCAAAATACGGTAGCAGGCTAATGGGATGACAACACACTGAATGTTACATGCTAAACATTAGGACAGAGACAGCTTATAACCGAGACGCCCCAACTTAGAGCAATTTCCTGTATCTGTGTCACGTGGGTTTCACCACTGCCACGCCTCATCATTATGAACGATTATTTCACCCCATAGTCACCAAAGTAAATATTGCACCCACTTTTCACAAGCCACATCTCCCGAACATTAAACACTAGACAGTAAAATGGCAAATTTTCCGACGGATGAATCAGGAGAAAGTTAACTTTGTTCCAGACCTTTCTGTCTCAGCAGCAAACTCTCGCGAGATCTGGCGACAGATAAGCTAAGGTCAACTAGCTTAGTGACCTTAGCTTATCTGTCGCCAGATCTCGCGAGAGTTTGCAATAAGTAACTAATGTTCACGATTGCCCTAACAAAGCTAATTTTCGTAATGCTAAATATGGCTTTTAGCTGTGTAAATATCTAACGTTAGCAAAAGAAAACACTGAGAAATTATGCAAATATAACTTTTCATCCATTTTACTACACTTTAAGTTGGTTGTGCCCACTTGGGAGACAGGAAGTTTGTACCGTTTCATGCAATTGGGGCAGCATGTAATTTGCTATCTTTAGTTATATAGAACCTTGATTAGGATAAACCGTTTTGATTTGGCAATAGTCTTTTTTAATTTGGCACTGCCCTTTGGCCAAACTTACATTTTTGGCCCACTAGTAATAATAGCAATATAAATTGTCTCCATGTTGTTAATCCAACTAATCCACATGGGCTGCCAGTGTGATTGTTTCTTGTTTATATACAGATAGTCTACACACACACACACACACACACACACACACACACACACAGCACAGCTTGTCCCTCAGAGGGATGATGAAAAGAAACACACCCCTAGAGGTTACAGTGAAATATGGAACAGAACGCACCAAAAACACTCCAAAATAATACCTGCCTGCTGTTTTACTGCTCCACTTGGTGGGGGGACTAGCCAGAGAGAGGAAACAGAGAAGGCGTGTGTACAGTATAACATGTGTGGCTACGTATACAGGGCCACTAAACCTGTATGTTTGCACATGTACAGGTTGAAACTGTGTGCATTTTGTGTTCTTTGTATTTGTGTTTGGGCGGTCTGTTTGAAGTGGGTGGAACAAGAGCATTGGGTGTGTGTTTTTATCTCTTTGACATTGATTAGCAGATATTTCTGTCTAACTGAACATTTCACAATAACAATGTTATTCTCTTTTCCATCTCCCTCACTCTGTCTGTCCCCCACCAAGCATTTTCTACTCCTCCGCCCGTCTCACTATTTGTCTGTGAGCGAAACACAGTCATTGTTGAAATATCTACAACAGCCAGAGGATACATCTGCATGTTTTTGAGGTGGTGGAGGACTACATGTCATTTGTTTGTCATTTATACGACTGACAACTTCTGCTTGGCTAGTGGTGGGGAGCCCACGCATTAGATGTTTGTTTCCCAGCCGCGTGATTTCTTTTTCTTTTATACACGGTTGGGGTAACTAAGCCAATCTTTTTTACACGGTTGGGGTAACTAAGCCAATTATGTTATCACACTGACACACCAAACAGTGAACAAGTGCTTACACACAGCGTCGCTAAGATAATGACTACTGCTCCACACCGTTCAGCCTTGTGACATACGGTACTTTTGAGAAATTTGGTATTTCCTTTAATCTGTTAGTTAACACTTTATTTCAATGTATTTTTTATCATGTTGCCCATGATCCTAAAATATTGAGTACTTTGGGTTACTGAAAAGAGATTTGATTAAAAAATGCAAACAACAATGCACAATTGAACAAGTTTTCTGAGTTAAATATTGCTTTGGTGGAGTTTCTGTGAGCTGTAGTCAAGGATCAGAGCAGTTAAGTTGATGAAGCTGATCCCCCACAGGCCGAGCTGAGCTGACTCCCCGTGCATCTTCTTGATTGTATCCATCCAAATCCAGATATATGTGCTTATCTAACGTCTCACAGTCAGGGATTGTGAAGGTCATGAAAGCCCAGCAGTACAGTCCTAAGCGCTATGCATTGCTGGTCTGCTATTGATTCTCCATTATGTCTCCAATCTGATGCAGTAATCCAATAGTATCTGGGAGAGGGGACTGAAGCAAAGCAGAGCAAAAATAAACCTATATGTAGTATATGTGTCCTGGTGATAGAAACTGTAGAAGCCATCTTGACTGAATACCTCTTAGCCATTATGTCATGATCAGATAGTCGGTTGAATGGTTGTGCTCTACTGTGGAAATTACTGTTACATTTTTGTCACTTATTGCAAAGAACCAGGTCTCCCTATAGGAAGAGATACATTATACTTTTTAAAACAAGTGTCTAGCATGGCTGGTGACTGGTTGATTGAGCTTTCTGATTCCTGCCTTCATTACCATTATCATTAGCTTGCTTACTGAGACTAGGGAGGCAATATTACCACAGCTACTTGAGACATTTTGTCAGTTCAGATGCATTGGATCTACATTCTCATCATACCAGACGGCCCATGTCTGCTCTCAGCAGCGTATTTTCCTTGCCAGGACTGCTTGGCTACAGACTGACTATTGGACTTCCACTGGGGCTGACTGGCAACCTTGGCAATGTCCCTGAAACCATGGAGGAGATATTGCCTGCAAGCCAGTGTTTGATCTGCACTCAAGTGTGTTTGTTTGAAGGGTGGTAGAGTTTCTGACAAGGGCGTGTGAACGAGCGGGAAGAGAATTGTTTAGGAACAGAGACTGACGGAGAGAAGAGCTAAGTAAGTAAAGTTTATTTATATGGCACATTTTAAGAGCTGAAGTCATAAAGTGCTTCATAAGTAGGAAAGATAAAGTTGACCAAGTCTGTGTTTTGACAAAGACAGTCACAGGAAGAGCTGTGGTGAGTTTGTCAACAGCTTCATCTTTTACATTTTTACTGGACAGTTGCTTTGTCTGTGTACAGTTTATGTGTTTTTAAGTGAATTCCAAGCTTGACAATTGTGTGAAATGGCAGTTGACACAAAGTGTATTTCTCCTTATTTCATCGAAATTTGTCTCTGGTCACAATTGTGCAGACATAGTGTTGCACAGTTTTACCGTGACGTATGAAGTCTTTCATGATCTTGCGTGACTTTCACAAAGGCACACAAACAACCCACAACAACAACCACCCCCTCTACACAGGCCAGTTCTAAGTGGTTTTCATCCAAACTTTCAAGTATGGAGTCTCCTTTTTATTGATCAGTTGTCTAATTTTACCCAGTTGGTCCTCATCCAGACCACAAAACATTCACAATCTGCCAGAGGCATTGATTTGACAGTGATGTACTTTTGTATTTGTAGCTCGCAGTAATGTATTTGATACTTACAACAAGGTATAATTTTACATACGTGTAACAGTATACATGTGCTCACTTTTTTTCCTTGTTATACTTCTGTATGCCCGTGGTATTTGCAGTGGGAAAAGATACGACTGATTTATACGGCATTCATTTTCATGTCCAACCAACTGTCTGCCTCTCTTTTGTTGAGAGTTAAACAACGGACCTGCTGTTGTTCTCTGCAGCTGCAGGCCTCTCATGGATTGTTCTGGAAACAGTCTGTTGGAGTACCGGCTGGCTTGTGGGGTCAGGTGAGAGAGAGGTCCAAAAAATCCCTTTTAACACTCACTGACACTCAGGCCAGGACTGAGCGGAGAGCCAGACAGGCTCATTAACATTCCTCGGGTTCAGCGCATGCAGCCAATCATCCAGTATGATGGCTCAGGTGGATCAGCATCTCATTGCAAAGTGTTGAAGAGAAGTATTCTGATTCATTTCTGATGACACAGCTAATGATTGATAACGGTACTTTGTTTTGTAAAGAACACGCTTTTGCCTCAGTTCCAGTCACACAAAGTCATGCAACAAACATGATCTTTTCACTCAGGATGAGCTAACAAGTTTCGTGTGACCATGTGTGTTTGTGTTCCTTTCGAAGAGGGGAACACAAAAGACTGAATATTATTTTTAAGGCGGTAGAGAAGGTATAAATAAACAAAAACAAATATATGTAGTTGAGAGGGGTGCTTACAGCTAGAATGCATCACCATTGGTGTTGTCTCTTTGTTTTTAGCAACACAAGAACCCGTGCACGGATAAGGACTCAGTCTGGAGATAAGAGATAACTTTTTTTAAAGTGTGTGTGTGTGTGTGTGTGTGTGTGTGTGTGTGTGTGTGTGTGTGTGTTTATCTGAAGACACAATTATCCTTTTGAAGACTATTTTTAAACATATTTGGTGCTTTTTGAGTAGTATTGCACCCTGCAGCATAGTTATAGTAGTAGTGTAGCTGGTAGTAAAACTTTCAAAATATTGTTTCATAGAGTGTGTATATTCTGCGATAGATTCTGATTTGATGTGTTGCTGCTCACTGAGCAGGTATCTGGAGGACATGGTGGCGCTGATGAAGCAGAAAGACATTGTACTTATGGCTCTGACAACTGCAGGTGCATTATATATGCAGGTGGGGCGTAGACTGCAGGCTCGCCAGAGCTTATCAGACAAAGTCCAAATTCTCCCGGTGTTTCTATTAAACCACTACTCCTTGTCCCGTGTCCATGTTTTTCCCACTCACTCAGAGGACACCCACTTATGACACAGTGTCATTGACTTGTGTCACATGTGCCTTTTTCTCTGGAGAGTGAAGGAGTGAAACAGGAGGAAAGCACACACAAAAATAGTGAGGAGGGAAGGAAAGAGAGTGACAGGGAGTGGTGCAGTCAAATTCATGCAGAACATATGAGGAAATGTTTTTGTGGCTCAGTAAGGAATTGGTTGTGCTGTGTGCTGGCCAGCGCCACCAGATCGCTTTCAGCCCCAGGGCTACACCTCATACATACACACTCTACAGCTCTGCTTCTTTATGAGGTGTTATTTATCCAGTGCATACACATGGCCTGGAATATGGAAGAAATTACCAAAAAAAGAAGTTAGAGATGAGGAGGAGGAGGAGGAGGAGGAGGAGGAAGAGGGAGGTGCCAGTACATGTTTTAGTACTGTATAGTGTGTTTCATACATGATACGTGATTTTTGAAGCGACAGCTAAACTGACAATCAGGATTGTGTTGTTCTCCAAAACAAGACTCTAATAAAAAAAGAGTTGGGATGGTTGCTGCACACACCCATGGATAAACATTTCATGAGTTGCATGTCAAAGCAGAGATCTCTTGCTGGAGGCCAGTTCAACAAAGAGTTTAGAAATAGACTAAATTGCCTCTCCTATCAGGCAGAGATTAACAGGAGAGTGATGGCATTAAAGTGGCCTCAAACTTATCGCAGCTAATCAAGGAGTGTTTGCTGGTCAACACGTTCCATCCCATCTTCAGTCACATCTTAACTTGGAGCACACTGGAGGCTGTGAGCATTTTTCCCCCCCTGGTTTTTATTGCGTTAACTCTTTTGTGCCTCTGTTCTCTTGCAGAGGGTCCGCTGACGGATCCAAACCTTCTCATGTTTGCTCAAGCCGACAATCAAGAGATATCGCCCTGATTGCTGTTTTTTCGGGCACAGCTTTTCATTAGGCAAGGTATGTTTGTGCTATTGACTTTTTTTTTTATAGATACCACATTTATAATGGAAATGCCAATTTTATGTTGTGGTATTGGTAACAATATATACAATATATTTTATTTCAGTTCTTTGCGTCTCTTTCAGATGTCAACCACAACAGAAAATGGGATGGGAGGGCCTTGGAGCACAAGCAGAGAGAAAACATACAAAAAGGTAAAAGTATGACTATTCATACAAGAGCTTCACTGCATTTGGTTTTATTTGCCTCTTAAGACGAATGTTAACCTGTTTGCACAGCATTTATTTTGGAATGCCGCTGTTTAGAGCCAACAAGTCTAAAAGGTCTTTACTTCTGAGCCTGTGAGTCACATGATTCCTTATAAATGTCCTTCTACAGCACAAAATGTCCTGAACCCTGCCAGGGCCGGCTGCCAGAGATCAGTCAAGTGCTGGTCACACTTGTTTTTTTTTCCTCTTTTCTTTTTAAAACTTTAAACGTCACTGCTTATGGCAGCATTTCTTAAGATGTCACATTACAAGGCTCTCCACAGTGGCTACCACTGTTCAGGTCGGGACTAAAAAGGTCTTTTTGTGGTGGCTACCCACGCAACAGAAGTACTAGTGTGTTTATTTCCTGGCTTTTTTGGGGTTTTAATGTGTTTAGTGTGTAGAAGTTATACTACAGAATTGTACTATACAGTACAAAAGTCATGTACTTTAATGTCTCAATGTATGGCCTGATTTCGTTGTTTGAATTGTGAAAATAATTTGTTATATTAAACTAAAGTCTATAAATGAAATATGGAAATGGCTCCAACTGAAGGGTTATTGCTTTCGGGCTTGCCTATTTTTATTTTTATTTTTTCAATCTTTTTAATTTTATTATATTTCACCTTTATTTTTTCAGTCATTAAGAACAGGTTCTTATTTGCAATTCACGGCCTGAATCGTTCACATGTATATCTAATCGTGTATGTAATGGGGATAGCAGTGAGAGTATGATATAATAGCCTGACTAATGGAATATTTTTTCTTCTATGTTCCTATCTAGACAACGTCCTCGGCCTTGAAGGGGGCCATTCAGCTCGGTATTGGCTATACAGTGGGCAACCTCACCTCCAAGCCTGACAGAGATGTGCTTATGCAAGACTTCTATGTGGTGGAGAGTGTCTTTCTTCCCAGGTCAGTGTTATGTAGCGTCAAACCACACAGACATTTACTGTATACATACCTTCATACTTGCGCACACAGCTTCTATACACAGGAATACATCTTCTAAAATGTATACATCTTCTGAAGCAATCGTTCAACGTGTGAGAATTGTGTAGCAATGGTTTGCTTATTGCCTTCAAAATATCAGTCTTTTGCATAAGCTCAAGGTTATTGGTCTACAAGAGCCAGTGAAATGAGGACTGTTTCATTAAAAAAACTTTGTATATATATGATTATTTGTAGGTGGTAACAGGCTGCTCTTTGGCTGCGACAGTTTTCTGACTCTGCAAAGTTAATGAATGGAAAGCGATTGAAGTGTGTCTGCCTGCTCAAATATTATATGTCTGGGTTTTGTATTAAAGACATTTAAAAAACTATTATTAATCATGCTCAGTAGATACTGCCAGCGCTGGACATCCTGTCCAAAAAAATTATGCTGCTTCCACAAACTGCCACCGTTATCATTTATCAACAAAGTGAATTTTGCTAGTCTAAGTCATGATGCAGGGATAAAACTATTCTAGTGGATTATTCTGCCAAGAACTGTGAAATCAGCTTACTGTGTGCCTCTTACTGCCACAGTGCAAAACATATGTCAGTGTGGCCGCTCGGTCATCTCAGGCCGTCTTCACAATCACATCATCAGCTTAAAGACACTTTTGACATAATCCAAAACAGACCCAGGACTTCTTTAAAAGTGGGATTTAGTGACTTAGGTATTCACACATGCATTAATGCATTTGTGAATGCAGTTGATGCTGAGACATACTCTATCTATTTATTTTTTGTTAAATTACAATTAATCGCAATGCCACCTAATAGCACTTATAGTCTCACAGTAGAAAATACAGTCCGTTTAGAGGATCTTATCATTTGGTATTAGCTATATGGGTTGTTTTTTATTTAAAAAATAGGATTTGAATAAAAAAAAAAAAAAAACGTTGCTGAAAAACGTGAGGTGAGTATCAAACAAAATGTTTTCACTAGCATTCATGCTGCACCAGGATATGCAAACTCATTATCTTTCATGCTAAACCTGGTCTTGGCACGCACATAGACATTTTACTGCTGGGCAACCAAATCCAAACATTACTCTTTGTTTCCGTGCCTACAGTGATGAGTGTTTAAAAAAACCTGCTGTTGCTTTTCTGAGATAGTGAAGTACAAAGCATCAATAGTTTCAAGCGAGTCTGTTACATCCGCCTCAATCTGCACTCCGCAATGTCTAGTCTTTCCACATACGGGTGAAATAAAGCAAAAGGCGGAGTAATCTTCAGGGTCAGTTTTTCACTGAAAAAGCCACCTGAAATAAAAAAAAGATCAAGACTACATGATTAGGAAAATATAAATTACAGATGCCACAACAAGCAAAACATAATCAGCAGGAAGAGATGTCTTACATCTGGTATGTGACATAACCGTTTCCCTCTTTATTCTCTTTGCTGTCTCCAAGTGTTTCTGTTCTGTTCTGTAATTGCACACAAACACAAACCCCTCTCTTTCTTTTCACTGACAGTATCCTGAGAGAGCGGCCGAGTACAGAGACGGCTCTCAGATGCTTTTATTGCTTCGCTTCCACTCACCGCTCTTCTTCCTCTTGTTGTTGCTCCTCTCTGGAGGGTTTTCCACTGTTGTTTGTCCTGTCAGTCTAGTTTCGGATGATTGGAGATGTTGTAGACTGCATTGACTCCCACACAAGCACACACACATGCACACACGCACACGCACACACACACACACACACACACACACACACACACACACACACACACACACACACACACACACACACACACACACACACACACACACACACAGATGGCTCTCTGATTAGATTGAATGAAACATTTCCAGGTGCTGTGTGTTGTTTCCATGCGAGGCGTATGTTACAGTCATAGACTGTCAGCCATTGATGATAGATAATTGTTGTTGTCCTCACACACTAAACAGAGCAGTCCGATTTCATTGAAGTGTAATCACAGGTATCGTTTAACACAGCAGGGCCTTGCTGTTGCCTGTATCCCATTACCGATATAGCACCAGCACAAAACAACAACACAGTATCCTCTTCACCCAGAAAACCATCCAAGTACTCAGAATATTAACCAGATTTAGAGGTGCCCTGGAAAGCAAAACCCTTTATTAACCTACGTCTGGTAGATTTACGGTCAGTGTGATTGATTTCAATGAGTTTATGTGATGAAAGACTCAACGTATGACTCATGCTAACCTTATCAGATGTACTTACTCCTGTGTAGTGGTGTCAGCGCTGGGACACAGGTTACAAAACAGGCTTGTTTTGGTCAAAGCCCATTTGAGAATGTCAGGTTTCACAGCCCAGTAAAATCAGCAACAAAAATGTAGGTTATTTGTGTGTTGTTTTTTATTTTGACCTTTTCCCTTTCTCCCCTTGAGCCAAAGCTTATGTGTTCTGTGGTATTGTTTAGATCCAGTAATCAGAGCCACCTTCAGTATTCCGGCGAATAATTCTATACAGGCCAGCTTTTCAACACAATGCTGGTGAATTTGGGTTCCCAAGGATAACTTAACTGAAGCCTGTTCATGCATGGGTGGAGCACATTACAAGAAAGTCAATAGCCCAAGAACAAAGATTAGGTGTTCACTTTCTCCCTGGTGCTGCCTGTGTGTGACCTTGGTTTGAGAATGATGAATGTGAATGTTTCACTTATATAATGTTACAGGTTTTCTTTATCCCCCCTAATGCACCATTATATGGTTTTTGTTTCCTGGCATGCTTGGTTATTCATCTCACATCCCAGTGAGGGAAGCAACTTGACCCCAGCCCATCACTATCCTGACTTTCGCTTCAAGACTTACGCCCCGCTGGCCTTTCGCTACTTCAGGGATCTGTTCGGCATCAAACCAGACGATTACCTGGTAAGACTAAAACCTGGCTGAGACGTAACTGGTTATTATTTGTTCCACCTTCGCATGATAATCCAATCATAAACTCATAATCCAGTTCTTAAATGCAGTTATTGTGCTTCGTACCAACTCATTTGCAAAATGTCATGCATGTGTGGGGAGGAGGGGTCAAATCAAGCATACAAATCGTATACCTAAAATAAGTCACTATGAAACATCAGATCAAATTTACCCACTATATGTTAAGAGGTTTACCCCGAAAAAAACGATTTAAAGGAATTATAAAGAAATTAAAGTTTGACATTTTGGGGAAACACGCTTATTCACAGTGACTTCTCCGCTTGTTGCCTGGCCCAGAAGTCACTGCCAAGAAATAGCCCTGCACGTAAAAAAACTACTGTTTTTTACACTTCCATTTTTGTATGAATTACACAAACAAAAACGTGTTAGTCAGTAAGCTTTAGATGAGCTAATATCCGGATTTTGTCGTCTTCAGACAAAGCCAGGCTAACTGTCATACCCTGTATCCAGTCTTTATGCTAAGCTAAGCTATCTGCCAGCTGACTGTAGCTTTACATCTAGTGGACAGATAAGAGAGTGGTATCAATCATCTTATCTAGCTCTTGACAAGAACGTGAATAAGCGTATTTCCCTATTGCGCTAGTAGTTCTATCTATCAGTGTGTCTCAAACAACATTGTTGAAAACCTCTGGTGCAAGCAAATACTCTATGCTCAACCACACATTTATTTCTGATAGTAGTTTTGTTTTCTAATTTTTTAATTTTTTAAATTTAGTGAAGCAAGACATGACCGGTGAGACTAAAGCAAACTGGACATAATACCTGGGGTGATATGATATTGTTAACACGACGGGGCAACA